>NW_026883369.1:0-4796 GCF_032173495.1 Musca vetustissima
ACGGTGAAGGAAATCTGGAGAAATAATTAGAGGTGCTGTACTGATTATTAGTAACATTTGCTGACCTCTAGCCAACCAAAAGAGTGCAACTATCGCGAAATATTGCCCAATTCTACACAGAACCACAGAAAGTTAGATTTTCATGAAAGTTGTGCTGTTGGGTATCGTATGGTCGGCCCCGTCCGACTATACTGCTCACTGGTTTATAATTAATATTCGAATATGACATTTTCACTTGAATTGTTATTTAAGTTGATTGTCCTTGTGATAATTCTTATAGACAAGGAAAAGGAAAATTGTTCCAAGGTCCTTTCCACAATAATAATCTTTTTAGCCATACGCATAAAAAAATTAATTTGATGTATGGATGCTTGAAATAATATTCTGATAACTTTATAACTAGAGTTTTGGCATATATTTCCTTCTGTCTTTATGATTCATGAGTAACATTTTATGTTGCAGGCGGAAGAGGAAAATAAAATATAACAGTCGTAAACTTTTTATTTTGTTCACTTTATGACGTTTGCTCTTATTTCAATATTGGCATATTTTTGTGGTGCATAAAACACAATTAAAATCTTGCTCAAAATAATGCAGATGTTAAAATAATAATATCTGTCTTATGGCTAATTGTGGGTGGAAAATAAAAATCTGAATATACTGAAATTCATTGACACAAAGAATGATTTTATTTGCAAAAATTTAATACAAGTGTGTGATGAAATTTTCAAATGTGGGAATACATTTTTTCATGGAATATTTAAAGTAGTGACAATATGGTGTTCTATGGACAATATGGTGTTCTGAATTTATGCTGGAATGAGTTTAGTTAAATATCACATATTTTATTTCATCCAATTGCATGTTAATTGTCGTTTTTAATATACGCATAGTGGTGAAGTGTATTATATAGTCGGCACCGTCCGACTTTACTTCTTTCCTTACTGTTTTTTTTAATATTTTTAACAATATCGAACATAATTATCCAGCACTCACAAAAGTTTATTGACCATGCAGACATTGTCAGTTAAAATTAATTTGTAAAATAATAAATGGTATCGTTGAAGTGGCATTAAAAGTTTGACAGACAATTTGTCCGACAGAAATAATAACGTTTTGTAAATGAAATGTAGGTGTGAATGAAAATTGACACAGTATAACTACAAAGACGTATCTTTAATTGTCTGATATTTTGTTGCTAGTAAAAGTAATTGTATAATTTACCAATTTTAAATTAAGCAATATTTGGGTATTATTTAAATTGAATTTTATTTGCTCTAACACGATGAAAAATATTACTGTTTAAATAATGGTTAAAAAAATCTGAAAAATGTATCCAAATTTCGTGGTCGTACCTAATTTATTGCGCTCCGTACAAAAATACTCATCTTCCCACCTTTAAAAGTTTTGTAAGACGTCCGTATCACTCAAATGCGCAAAGACTTTTTTTGCATCTGTGCCAATTGAAAACGGCGAAAATGGATGAAAACATTTTTTAATTGATCGACAAAAGTTTACATTTGTAGAAAACCAAAATTTTACATTCACATTATAAAAAAAATTGATATGGTGAAAAATAGAGTAAATTTCGTAGTCTTATTAACCCATTGAAATTTTGAGAAATCAAAACCAAAAGTGACTTTTAAGATACCTGAAGCACTAATATTATGTAAAGACGTTTCAAAATTTGGATCTATAAATTCAGTAATGGGACTTGTTTCGAGTTCGTACAAACGACAAAAATACAGCAGGTGTATCTATATATATAAAATAGAAAAAAATTTGTTTGTTTGTTTGTTTGTAAGTTACCGATAGACGCCAAAACCGCTGAACACATCTTAATAAGATTTACACTGTATGTCGGGGCATGCCCTGAAAGTAACATAGGCTATATAAACTTCTAAAATTCCGCGTGGATGCAGAATTAAGGTTAAAATTAGTTTAAATGGAAATAAATGAGTAATCACCCATTCTGAATTGAGAATAGAATTGGATTTGGTTTTACGGCATTTCAATATTAAAGAAGACAACATTAAAGCAAATTAATTGTAACATTATAGGAACTACATGCCAGGCATATATTTTGTTTGATAGATATATATTTTACAATAGATTATCATATCGTACAATTCGACATGTTTCAAAATATATTTAAGTGGAATCGTGTATTCGTATATACACTGTTTTTTAATTTTATTGAATGAAAGCAAAAATGTTGGAAATAGCGTCAAATTTTAGAATAACTTTTGATTTGTTCGAATTGTCACCTATGGCGGGAATTATGGCCTTCAAACGGCCAATGAAACCATCACACGCTGCCCGATTGTTGCTCTGCGGTATTTTGGCCCATTCCCGGCGTAGCGCTTGCTTGAGGTGATCGACACTTTGTTATTTTTTAGTACGAACCTTGCTTTCCAAAATACTCCAAACACAATAGTCTGTCCGTCTGTCTGTTGTAATCACTCTAGCGTCTAAACGAATTGAGTTAGATAGCCAAAATTTTGCATAGAGTCGTCTTTTGCCTGCAGGAAGGTCAAGCTCGAAGATGGGCTTTATTGGTCCACGTTTAGGTATAGCTCCCATATAAGGGTACTCCCCAATTTTCGGTATTTTGGGGTTCTTGAGCGCGTTTTTCAACCGCATTCGCTGAAATTTCCTACATTGGGTTCTTATTGGGTACTAAATGTCTCCACAAAAAATTATAAATATAGGTACAATTTTTCTGGTAGCCCCCATATAACGGTACCTGATAATTTTCAGTACTTTGGGGATTTTAATATATTTTTTTGCCGAATTAGCTGCAATCTCTCCACCAAAAATTATGAATATAGGTCCATTTTTTCAGATAGCCCCATATAAGGGTATCCCCAATTTTCGGTATTTTGGGGTTCTTGAGCGCGTTTTTCAACCGAATTTGCTTCAATTTGGCATTTTATAGTCGTATATGGTAACAAATTTCCCTACCAAAAATTATTAATATTCACCCCCTTTTTGGGGTAGTTCCCATATAACCCCCTTTTTATACCCTCCACCATAGTTTGGAGGGTATATTAATTTTGTTTTTCCGTTTGTAACTCATCGAAATAATCATGTCCGACCCTATAAAGTATATATATATATATATTCTTGATCAGCGTAAAATTTTATGACGATATATCCATGTCCGTCTGTCTGTCCGTCTGTCTGTTGTAATCACTCTAGCGTCTAAACGAATTGAGTTAGATAGCCAAAATTTTGCATAGAGTCGTCTTTTGTCTGCAGGCAGGTCAAGTTCGAAGATTAGCTTTATCGGTCCACGTTTAGGCATAGCTCCCATATAAGGGTTCTCCCCAATTTTCGGTAAGGTTCGATAATGAACTATGAACATCTTCGAATTTGAACTAAGTTTGGAAGAAATAATAAAATGAAATCGAAATTTTCTGAAACGTGTTAAAGTGTATACATCCTCATTAGCCATAAGGCTGAGGGTATATTTATCCATTACAATTTTCTAAAATTTGTATTATGGTTTACATAATCCGTTTTTAGAAATGTCGGTATAGGTCCACTTATTTGTATGTTCCCTATATTTTCATTTCAAGTACCTGCTGAATACATTCAGCATTTATTCTGATGATATTCGATTAATACGAGCGAAGAGCTACCATCGGCTGTTATGGCTAGATATGGTATTTACCAGGTAAATACCCAAATACCCATTTGAGGGTATTTATTTGAGTATTTACTATATTGAATCGCTAATACAACATCTTACACCCTATTTTCGGGTTTCTGTTATCAAATCGATTTAGAACGAACAATCTAGACGGCGAGAATAAATACTTGGGTAAATACCCGAGTTTTTACCCAAACATTGGGTATAAACCACTTGACACTGTGACGGTAATGACCAATAAATGTATATATATATAATTAAAATTGCATTTGTTACCTAAGATTTGAAAGAATTCCAATCACTAATCGTCCACCATTCGCTAACATGAACAAATAATTTCGAATGAATAGTATGTTGTGGTGGTGTAAGCGATTTCACCTATCGGATTAGCAAAGTATGTCACTAATTTAATGTAATTATTGTACATCGATGGTATCAACTACCAGGGGAGACGATGACACAATAATATGTTATTTTAATAAAACCAGTAAGGAAAGTAGTAAAGTCGAACTGTGCCGACTATGTGATACCCTTCACCACTTTACATATATGTTTCCTCAATGTTTCCTCGAAGGAACATAGCCATGTCTTTGTGCAACCTATGATAAATTTAATTTCATTCGGTCAGATTTAGAGTCGTGTGCGTAGCATGGGACAAATTTACGGAAAACGATTTATAGCAAAATTGATACACGCTATTCGGTACGCCGCACTGTTAAAAATTTAATCTCAATCAGACACCCGTTCAAAATACATATGGAAGCATTGGAAGCATCTGTATGAATTTCAACAAAACCTAACAACGTCATTCAAGTCTCAATTTGATACGTTGTACAAAATTTCGTTTTAATCGGAGAAACATTAGGGGTTTGGTGCATCATTTATGTAAAATCGGACAAAAATATATATGAGAGCTATATCTAAATCTGAATCGATTTTCACGAAACTTAGGAAACATCATTCTTCTGTGCCAAATTTCGTGCAAATCGAAAGATATTTAGGGACTTTGATGCACCATTTACCTTAAATCGGACGAAATTATATATGGGAGCTATATCTAAATCGAAACCGATTTTTCCAAATTTCAATAGGGTTCATCCTTGGGCCAAATGAATGAGCTGTGCCAAATTTTATCCAATTC
>NW_026883370.1:0-47685 GCF_032173495.1 Musca vetustissima
TTTTCAAGGGCTACAATAGGCGTGGATTTTTTAAAGAATATTTTTTCAAGGGCTACAATAGGCGTGGATTTTTTAAAGAATATTTTTTCAAGGGCTACAATAGGCGTGGATTTTTTAAAGAATATTTTTTCAAGGGCTACAATAGGCGTGGATTTTTTAAAGAATATTTTTTCAAGGGCTACAATAGGCGTGGATTTTTTAAAGAATATTTTTTCAAGGGCTACAATAGGCGTGGATTTTTTAAAGAATATTTTTTCAAGGGATACAATAGGCGTGGATTTTTTAAAGAATATTTTTGCAAGGGCTACAATAGGCGTGGATTTTTTAAAGAATATTTTTTCAAGGGCTACAATAGGCGTGGATTTTTTAAAGAATACTTTTTAGGGGCTACTATAAGGCGTGGATTTTTTAAAGAATATTTTTTCAGGGGCTACTATAAGGCGTCGATTTTTTAAAGAATATTTTTTCAGGGGCTACAATAAGGCGTCGATTTTTTAAAGAATATTTTTTCAGGGGCTACTATAAGGCGTGGAGTTTTTAAAGAATATTTTTCCAGGGGCTACAATAGGCGTGTAGTTTTTAAAGAATTTTTTCAAGGCAACCAAACAAGGCGTGGATTTTTTAAAGTATATTTTTTCAAGGCAACCACCACAAGGCGTGGATTTTTAAAAGAATATTTTTGCAAGGGCTACAATAGGCGTGGATTTTTTAAAGAATATTTTTTTAGGGGCTACTATAAGGCGTGGATTTTTTAAAGAATATTTTTTCAGGGGCTACTATAAGGCGTCGATTTTTTAAAGAATATTTTTTCAGGGGCTACAATAAGGCGTCGATTTTTTAAAGAATATTTTTTCAGGGGCTACTATAAGGCGTGGAGTTTTTAAAGAATATTTTTCCAGGGGCTACAATAGGCGTGTAGTTTTTAAAGAATTTTTTCAAGGCAACCAAACAAGGCGTGGATTTTTTAAAGTATATTTTTTCAAGGCAACCACCACAAGGCGTGGATTTTTTAAAGAATATTTTTTCAAGGGATACAATAGGCGTGGATTTTTTAAAGAATATTTTTGCAAGGGCTACAATAGGCGTGGATTTTTTAAAGAATATTTTTTTAGGGGCTACTATAAGGCGTGGATTTTTTAAAGAATATTTTTTCAGGGGCTACTATAAGGCGTCGATTTTTTAAAGAATATTTTTTCAGGGGCTACAATAAGGCGTCGATTTTTTAAAGAATATTTTTTCAGGGGCTACTATAAGGCGTGGAGTTTTTAAAGAATATTTTTCCAGGGGCTACAATAGGCGTGTATTTTTTAAAGAATTTTTTCAAGGCAACCAAACAAGGCGTGGATTTTTTAAAGAATTTTTTCAAGGCAACCAAACAAGGCGTGGATTTTTTAAAGAATTTTTTCAAGGCAACCAAACAAGGCGTGGATTTTTTAAAGAATTTTTTCAAGGCAACCAAACAAGGCGTGGATTTTTTAAAGAATTTTTTCAAGGCAACCAAACAAGGCGTGGATTTTTTAAAGAGTATTTTTTCAAGGGCTACAATAGGCGTGGATTTTTTAAAGAATATGTTTTCATTGTAGCCCTTGAAAAAATATTCTTTAAAAAATCCAACAATAGGCGTGGATTCTTTAAAGAATATTTTTCAGGGGCTACTATAAGGCGTGGATTTTTTAAAGAATATTTTTTCAAGGGCTACAATAGGCGTGGATTTTTTAAAGAATATTTTTTTAGGGGCTACTATAAGGCGTGGATTTTTTAAAGAATATTTTTTCAGGGGCTACTATAAGGCGTGGATTTTTTAAAGAATATTTTTCCAGGGGCTACTATAAGGCGTGGATTTTTTAAAGAATATTTTTTCAGGGGCTGCTAAAAGGCGTGGATTTTTTAAAGAATATTTTTTCAGGGACTACTATAAGGCGTGGATTTTTTAAAGAATATTTTTCCAGGGGCTACTATAAGGCATGGATTTTTTAAAGAATATTTTTTCAGGGGCTACTATAAGGCGTGGATTTTTTAAAGAATATTTTTCCAAGGCCTACTATAAGGCGTGGATTTTTTAAAGAATAATTTTCCAAGGCCTACTATATGGCGTGGATTTTTTAAAGAATATTTTTCCAAGGCCTACTATAAGGCGTGGATTTTTTAAAGAATATTTTTCCAGGGGCTACAATAGGCGTGGATTTTTTAAAGAATTTGTTCAAGGCAACCAAACAAGGCGTGGATTTTTTAAAGATTTTTTTCAAGGCAACCAAACAAGGCGTGGATTTTTAAAGAATTTTTTCAAGGCAACCAAACAAGGCGTGGATTTTTTAAAGAATTTTTTCAAGGCAACCAAACAAGGCGTGGATTTTTAAAGAATTATTTCAAGGCAACTAAACAAGGCGTGGATTTTTTAAAGAATTTTTTCAAGGCAACCAAACAAGGCGTGGATTTTTTAAAGAATTTTTTCAAGGCAACCAAACAAGGCGTGGATTTTTTAAAGAATATTTTTTCAAGGGCTACAATAGGCGTGGATTTTTTAAAGAATATTTTTTCAAGGGCTACAATAGGCGTGGATTTTTTAAAGAATTTTTTCAAGGCAACCAAACAAGGCGTGGATTTTTTAAAGAATATTTTTTCAAGGGCTACAATAGGCGTGGATTTTTTAAAGAATATTTTTTCAAGGGCTACAATAGGCGTGGATTTTTTTAAAGAATATTTTTTCAAGGGCTACAATAGGCGTGGATTTTTTAAAGAATATTTTTTCAAGGGCTACTATAAGGCGTGGATTTTTTAAAGAATATTTTTTCAAGGCAACCAAACAAGGCGTGGATTTTTTAAAGAATATTTTTTCAAGGGCTACTATAAGGCGTGGATTTTTTAAAGAATATTTTTTCAAGGCAACCAAACAAGGCGTGGATTTTTTAAAGAATATTTTTTCAAGGGCTACTATAAGGCGTGGATTTTTTAAAGAATATTTTTTCAAGGCAACCAAACAAGGCGTGGATTTTTTAAAGAATTTTTTCAAGGCAACCAAACAAGGCGTGGATTTTTTAAAGAATTTTTTGAAGGCAACCAAACAAGGCGTGGATTTTTTAAAGAATATTTTTTCAAGGGCTACAATAGGCGTGAATTTTTTAAAGAATTTTTTTTTCAAGGGCTACCATAGGCGTGGATTTTTTAAAGAATATTTTTTCAAGGGCTACAATAGGCGTGGATTTTTTAAAGAATATTTTTTCAAGGGCTACAATAGGCGTGGATTTTTTAAAGAATATTTTTTCAAGGGTCCAACACAAGGCGTGGATTTTTTAACGAATATTTTTTCAGGGGCTACTATAAGGCGTGGATTTTTTAAAGAATATTTTTCCAGGGGCTACAATCGGCGTGTATTTTTTAAAGAATATTTTTTCAGGGGCTACTATAAGGCGTGGATTTTTTAAAGAATATTTTTTCAAGGGTCCAACACAAGGCGTGGATTTTTTAACGAATATTTTTTCAGGGGCTACTATAAGGCGTGGATTTTTTAAAGAATATTTTTCCAGGGGCTACAATCGGCGTGTATTTTTTAAAGAATATTTTTTCAGGGGCTACTATAAGGCGTGGATTTTTTAAAGAATATTTTTCCAGGGGCTACAATAGGCGTGTATTTTTTAAAGAATTTTTTCAAGGCAACCAAACAAGGCGTGGATTTTTTAAAGAATTTTTTCATGGCAACCAAACAAGGCGTGGATTTTTTAAAGAATTTTTTCAAGGCAACCAAACAAGGCGTGGATTTTTTAAAGAATATTTTTTCAAGGGCTACCATAAGCGTGGATTTTTTAAAGAATATTTTTTCAAGGGCTACAATTTTTTAAGGAATTTTTTCAAGGCAACCAAACAAGGCGTGGATTTTTTAAAGAATTTTTTCAAGGCAACCAAACAAGGCGTGGATTTTTTAAAGAATTTTTTCAAGGCAACCAAACAAGGCGTGGATTTTTTAAAGAATATTTTTTCAAGGGCTACAATAGGAGTGGATTTTTTAAAGAATATTTTTTCAAGGGCTACAATAGGCGTGGATTTTTTAAAGAATATTTTTGCAAGGGCCAACTGAGGCGTGGATTTATTAAAGAATATTTTTGCAAGGGCTACAATAGGCGTGGATTTTTTTTAAAGAATATTTTTTCAGGGGCTACTATAAGGCGTGGATTTTTTAAAGAATATTTTTTCAGGGGCTACTATAAGGCGTGGATTTTTTAAAGAATATTTTTTCAGGGGCTACTATAAGGCGTGGATTTTTTAAAGAATATATTTTTCAGGGGCTACTATAAGGCGTGGATTTTTTAAAGAATATATTTTTCAGGGGCTACTATAAGGCGTGGATTTTTTAAAGAATATATTTTTCAGGGGCTACTATAAGGCGTGGATTTTTTAAAGAATATATTTTTCAGGGGCTACTATAAGGCGTGGATTTTTTAAAGAATATTTTTCCAAGGACCTAAATAAGTCGTGGATTTTAGGTACAATAGGCGTGGATTTTTTAAAGAATATTTTTCCAAGGACCTAAATAAGTCGTGGATTTTAGGTACAATAGGCGTGGATTTTTTAAAGAATATTTTTCCAAGGACCTAAATAAGTCGTGGATTTTAGGTACAATAGGCGTGGATTTGTTAAAGAATATTTTTTCAAGGGCTACAATAGGCGTGGATTTGTTAAAGAATATTTTTTCAAGGGCTACAATAGGCGTGGATTTTTTAAAGAATATTTTTTCAAGGGCTACAATAGGCGTGGATTTTTTTAAAGAATATTTTTTCAAGGGCTACAATAGGCGTGGATTTTTTAAAGAATCTTTTTGAAAGGGATTCAAACAAGGAGTGGATTTTTTAAAGAATATTTTTTCAAGGGCTACAATAGGCGTGGGTTTTTTAAAGAATTTTTTTCAAGGCAACCAAAAAAGGCGAGGATTTTTTAAAGATTTTTTTCAAAGCAACCAAACAAGGCGAGGATTTTTTAAAGATGTTTTTTTTCAAGGCAACCAAAAAAGGCGAGGATTTTTTTAAAGAATTTTTTTCAAAGCAACCAAACAAGGCGAGGATTTTTTAAAGATTTTTTTTCAAGGCAACCAAAAAAGGCGAGGATTTTTTAAAGAATTTTTTTCAAAGCAACCAAACAAGGCGAGGATTTTGTAAAGATTTTTTTTCAAGGCAACCAAACAAGTCGAGGATTTTTTAAAGAATATTTTTTCACACACATCCATGCAAGATTTAGATTTGCCAAGGATTTCAAACCTAATCCGTTACAAGTAATTGAAATCAAATAAATCTCCCAAGTCTTTAGTATAGAGTGCAATAGAAAAATCAGTAGTCACTACAAAGCATCACTTCAGGCATCGATTTTTATAGTCTACACAACTATGTTGTCAGGGTATTATAGCTTTGTGCAGCCCCAAAAGTTTGTAACGCCGCGAAATATTGGTCCTAGACCCACCTTTAAGTATACCGATCGTCATATCTCGACTAGCTGAGTCGATCTAGACATGTGTGTCCGTCCGTCCGTCTGTCCATTATAATTTGTAAACACGATACAGGCCACAGTTATGGACCAATCTTCACGAAATTTTGCATGTAGGATGGGTTCTGGCCAATGAAGACCCCTATTGTTTTTGGTAAAGATCGGTTAATATTTAGGGGATGAAATGGACCAAATACAAAATTTTTGTCGGTTTTTCTGGCCGCTCCAGAGGTTGCAGTTATGGTCCGAACGTCGTGAAATTTTACATGGAGAAGGGGATCGGGCCTAAGAATAAGCATGCCTGTTTTGATAAAGATCGGCCAATATTTAGCGGGTCAAATGGACCCTGACTTTTGTGTGAAAAATTACAAAATTTTTATTCTGGGGCGTATATACTTGCTCCTGAAGGACATATACTCGAGATGTTGATAGTTTGTCTAAGATGAGTTGTTGACCTTCAAATTGATACCAATTATATGGTATCATAAACTCCCATTCGGGAGTTATACGCAATTAAGTAAAGGTGACTATGTGCATATTATTACTATTACTCCATTAGAGGACGGAAATGTCGCGCTGATTGCTTTAAAATTGTACATGAAGTTCCGATTATGGTCAAGGACGCCGCTTATAATTTTCGGTGAAGTTGAGATTTCATTCATTAGATTTTCTAGTCGGTCTAGAGGCAATTATTATATGCAGAACATCACATATTTTACAAGGTGAAGGGTGATCTGACCAAATACTTAAAGCGGCTGTTTAGATGATGATTGGTCAATTTTCCGAGGGTCAAATCAACCAAAACCTAAAGTGACCAATTTTTTATTTTATTGCGTAAAAATTCACTTCAAGAAAAAACATTTTGGAAAATATGCAAGACATAGAAAGATGAGTTGTTGATCTATAATCGGTACAAAGGGTGCAAATATCACGAAATATTGCCCTGGCTCAGAATATATAACCGCCGAAAGTGTACTTTTCGTGGTAGTTGTGTAGGGTATCATATGGTCGGCCCCGTCCGACTATACTGCTCCGCTCACTGGTTTTATCTGCAGAAATTATCAACCACAATAATGGCAAACCCCCACTAAAAAAATATGATTTTCGGCAACGACAGGTGCTTATTGTCTACAAACAAACTCGCTATAATTCTGCAAATCTCAACCTCCGAACAAAAAAGTAAATCCCCAAATGTTGTTCGTATGCGATTCTTATTTTTTGTGGAAAACCTCAAGAAAAAGGAAAAATTAACAAATGTTGCCCAATAAAAACAACAAAGGGGGAAAATTACAAAAGTGGAAACAATTTCAATCACAATTTGTTTTTGTTGTTGTTGGGAACCACAAAACTATCCAAACAAACATTAAATACGTGCGGCATACCACTTATGATTGTGGCTGTGGCCAACATGAGAAGGTGAAGCCCGCACGGTCGACCAACCAACTGACATGTGTAAGACGTTGTAAGTATTTAGTTTACCTGCACTAATCCAAAATAGACATTTGTTCGTTGTTTGTTCTGTGAAATTGCTGTTCTGTTCTATGGCAATGTTGTGTGCAAAAAAAAAAAAAAAGGGAATTATTATTTGTTTCTTGTTCGGTCGGGCTATACAAAATGCTGTTACGCTTAATTACTTGGATAATAATGATGATGATAATGATTGTTATCATCATGGTTATTATTTTATTACTGAACCTATGTAATGACAAAAAATTGTAAGCAGGTATAGCAGTATTGAAAATAATATAGAGGTCAACTTAGAAATTTCGATTGACTAGTGAATTGTATATTTGATTATGCACAAACATAACTTCAGGAGCTCAAATTGTATGCGGAAAAAATATATATCTCTCTTAAAATATAAAAGAGCTTAGTGTTATGTAAGTGAGTGACTGAGTGACTGACATCGCTCAGACGAAACGCCTAAAGCCAAAAGCTTGAAATTTTGCTTCTGGGTTGTTGTTGGTGTGTAGGCTTGAGACAAGGCTGGGTTTTTGGAAATTCGAACTAGAAGGGTACGAAGGGTACGAAAAGTACTAAAATGTACTAAATATGGTACCGGCAAGGTACTAAATATGGCCAACGGCAAGGAATTTTGAAAGATGAAAGATTTTAGAAAGATGTACAAAAGAATTTTTGAAAATTCGACTTAACAGTGTACGAAAAGTACTAAACTATACTAAATTTAGTTCTAATTGTATATATATTGAATATATAGCTAGAATCTTGAAATTTTATATGGAACAAAGGTTGGGAAGTGCTGTTGATGTATGGAAATGGTTTATGAAATTAGTACATATTTAGAGTAACTTCTGGTAATGTGGACCATGCGTCAAATGTGGACCACCCCCCATATCTAAGAAAATGCTTGAAATATGCCAATGCCGCCTTGATAAATGTTTTCCTAATTAGTGAAAACAAACATCAAACTTGGTTTTTAATAAATAATTGCAATGTTGAAAATTTAGTAGGTGAAAATGTAGCTCTGATTGCAAAAGTGTGATTTGAAATTTTTTTAGCACAATAGTCGAACGATTTTGTAAAATAGTCGAACATTTTGTTTTTCTCGAATATAAAGAGGTTATGTGGTTTTCTTGTTTTCTTTAACAAAAATACACGTTTATCTGTAATTACTTTCGGTTATTTTTAAATTTTTATTCATTTTTGAAGCCGATAATTATTTTTAAATAAAAATATTCAATGTCGGGTAATGTGGACCACTATAAAAAAGTGGGACATTTTCATGAGGACGAGTTCGAAACAAGGGCGCATTTAATCTGCGAGGAGGTATTCAATCCTCTGAAAACTCGATATCCGAAATTATAGGTGCCTCGGTTGGATAATAAAGCAAGGACCTTCAAAATACCGCAAATGGGGTGGTACCCTTAAATGGGGGCAATTCCAAAACATGGACCCACATATTTTTGCATTCATTGTTACCCAAGAGTGCAATAAATTGAAATTTATCACAATTAATCCACAACCTACCTTTAACTTACTGATCTTCATTACCCACACATACTGGTCCACATTACCCGCCAAGTTATTTTTATATGCAGATTAGAGTTTTTTGAAATATAATGCAATAACATTTTTATGGACAAATATATATAATTTTTGACCTGGAATATAATTAGCCAACAAATCTACCATGCTGTGAAAACAATTTGTTTTTATTTTTTACCGTTGTTACGCCCACAATATCAAAAAAAGAAAATGGTGGTCCACATTACCCGAAGTTACTCTATATAAAAAGTACAAAATGGTACTAAATTCAGTACTATTTGCGTTTAAATGAGTTTATACGATGGAAGCCTGAAAATCGGAATTAGGACAACTATTGTTGTACAGGATTGAAGTAGCTTTAAAAAATCGTACTTATGTCTACGAAAAGTACTAAATGGTGCAAGTTGGATTTAGGTGAACAGATATAACAGGAGCCTTGAAATTGGCAATTAAAATGACTGTTGGAGTGTAGGATTCAGGTAGTTTAGGAAATTCGTACTTATTGATACGAAAAGTACTATGGTACCAAATTTAGTACAATTTGGATTTTGCTTGAAAGGATAGAGCTGAAATCCTGACATTTGGAATTAAGATTACTGTTGAAGATTGAGCTATAAATACATCTTCGAAAATTCGTATTTATGTGGACGAAAAGTACTAAACGGCAATAGATTTGGAATAATGGCTGCTGTTGGAATATACAATTGAGATATGGAAGCATAGTACTTGTGTGTACTAAATGGTAATATATTTGGTACAACTTGATTATGTGTGAACGCATAGAGCTGGTTTCCAGAATTTTTGAATTAAAATAACTTTTGGAGTGTAGGATTCATATAGTTTAGGAAATTCTTAATTATAAAAACAAAAAGTACTAAATTGTACGATATAGTTTACAAATAGTTTTTGAGTGAGAGATCCTGAAATTTTGAAATAATATAATAGTTTGAGTGCAGGATTGAGATATGCCGGTAGTTTTGTTTTTACGTCATTATGTGTACTAAGTGGTACAAAAATTGGTACAATTTAGATTTGAGTGAACGGATGGAGATGGAAAACATAAATTTGCAATGAAAATTACAGAATTTAGGTAGTATTGGAATTATGTACTTATGGATACGAGAAGCACTATTCACGATTTTCATATGAAATATATATTTTTTGTATATGGGTTACAAAAAAACCCCCTAAACGGGGTTTAATATTAATAATTTTTGGTAGGGAGATTTGTTACCATATACGACTACAAAATACCAAATTTCAGCGAATTCCGTTGAAAAACGCGCTCAAGAACCCTAAAATACCTAAAATACCCTAAATGTGGACCGATAAAGTCCATCTTTGAACTTGCATGCAGACAAAATAATCTATGTAAAATTTTGGTGATCTATCTCTATTCGTTTAGAGTATAGAGTGATTACAATAGACATACGGACATGGCTATATCGTCATAGAATTTTACGCTGGAAATTATTATTTCGATGAGTTACAAACGGAAAAACAACATACTATGGTGGATGGTATAATAATACACGTCAATAAAGGATTTTTTAAAAAAGCTCCGTCAATTAAATCCCACGCCTATAAAAGTCGTTAACATATATTTAAATATTTCGTAAAAAATATTGACATCCACAACCAAAAAAATCTTAAAAAAATCAAAAGTCCTTGGAAAATTAAAAAAAAAAACATTAAGAAATGCTGGCGTGGATTTTTAAAAAATCTTAAAAATCCACGTCAATAAAAATAGTTGGAAAAAGGTCTTTAAACAACCACGCTTATAATATTCGTTGGAACAAATAATAAAATTTTGTTGGAAAAAATCGTTAAAACTCAAAAATCCTTGGAAAAAACATTTTAAAAGTCTATGGAAAAAATTTTAAAAAACCCACGTCAATAAAACCGTTAGAAAAAATTTAAAAGCCCACCGCTGTAAAAGTTCTTGGAATTCTTTTTTTAAAATCCACACAAATATAAGTCTTTGGAAAGAATCTTTAAAAAATAAACCAATATAAAAATGTTATTTTAAAATCCCTGCCTTCCATGGGCTCCCGTAAAAATATAGCTTTGAATGTCCTCGCTTGAGTTAGTTATTGAACAATCATTCTTAAAAAAAGTCCAATCGTGCCTTCGTTCCTGAAAAAATTATTTCAAAAGTCCGTATCTTCTATTGGCCCCCAAAATTACTCAACAAAAATATTCTTAAGAAATGTTTTCAACAAAATTTACGCTTTAACAGTCTCTTGAAAAATAGTATTTCAGAACCCACCCCTTTCATTGGTCTCTAAAAAAATATTAAAAATCAACGTCTGGTATTTGGTATTTTGGAAAAGTATTTCTTAAAATATCGACAATTCGATTACTCCTTGAAAATGGTCCTTGGCATTCTTCATAAATCCTTGTTGACAACGATGTTTAAAATAATACAGTCGCTTTTAACAGCAAGGGACCGTCGAAATTGGTCGTTATAAGCGATATGATATAAAATGCAGATCTGTTTTCGGGAATGTTTGATACCGTCCTTATAACTTATATGCCGTTGTAATGGGTGTCGTTATAACGATATTAAAGCTATTCAATCCACGCTTTATATTGGATCCAGAACAAATATTCCTTTATAAATCCACGATTATAATTATCCATGAAAAAATATTGTTAAAAGAACAGTTAATCCTTAAAAATCCTCGTTTCTAGGGTTCTTGAAAAATTAATTTGTATATGTAACTTAGTCTTTTATTATCGTCCTTGAAGACATTGCGTTTTCTCTATGCGTAGGTTAAAATATTCGTCCTGACCCCCATCGGCAACAACTTTTCCTGTACGACCACATTTTGTTCCCATCATTATACCCTACACAACTATGTTGTCAGGGTATTATAGCTTTGTGCAGCCCCAAAAGTTTGTAACGCCGCGAAATATTGGTCCTAGACCCACCTTTAAGTATACCGATCGTCATATCTCGTCTAGCTGAGTCGATCTAGACATGTGTGTATTTAGGGGATGAAATGGACACAAAACTTTATTTTTGTCTGATTTTCTGGTCGCTCCAGAGGCCGCAATTATGGTCCAAACATCGCGAATTTTTGCATGGAGAAGGGGATCGGGCCAAAGAATGTCTGTTTTGATAAAGATCGGTCAATAATTAGCTGGTCAAATGGACCCATACTTTTGTGTGAAAAATGACAAAATTTGTATTCTATGGCATATATATTTACTCCTGAAGGACATAGACCCGAGAAATTGATAGTATATCCAAGAAGAGTTGTTGGCCTTTAAATTGATACCAACTATGTTGTCGTATGTGCTCGGATATGAGAGTTACAATTAAATATTTACAGGTGCTTACGTATTTAGATATTATTTAGTATCCCATTGCTACATTGTAGGGCGGAAATATGGCGCTGATCGCTTTTAAAATTTCCATGAGATTCCGGTTATGGTCAAGGACAACGCCTATAATTTGCGGTGATGATCAGATAATAATTTTGGGATGAATTGGAACGAAACTTATTTTTATTGTGTTTCTTCAAGTCGATCTATATGTCACAATTATAAGCTGAATATTACACTGGAGAATGAATCTGGCCAACTAATTTGATGGGTTCTTGTAATGATCTGTCACTATTCAGCAGGTCAAGTCAACCAAGAGATTTTGACCTCTAATCGCTTAATAGGGTGCAAATATCGCGAAATATTGCCCATTCTTGGAATATAGATCTGCAGAAAGTTAGAGTTCCGTGGTAGTTGTGTAGGATATCATATGGTCGGCCCCGTCCGACTATACTGCTCCGCTAACTGATTTTGCTACTATTTATTTCTCATCCCTCATTCGTAGGGAACCCAATCACATTTTGAAAACAGTTATAATCGGTACCACCATCATACAAATTATTAGTCATAAAAAACTTAAAAAAAGATATTGATTTCCAATATGAAGACAACAACAATAAAAATAATTGTAGAATCCTTGCAATTTATTCTGTCTGTGCAGAACAAAACAAAAAAATCACAAGAAGAACGAAAAAAAATCGAAATATGTTACATGATATTATCCTGTGCCTATACCCGGGCATGCCAACATTTAACAAAACAGAACAACAACAACAAAGCACAAAAAGACGTCTGAAAAATTTGATACTTTTTTATTCCCGCTACTCCCCGGTTGGATACAACATCGCACAACACAACAACTACATTTTGTGTATTAATATGAATTTAGCATGAAATAAAATTTAGTTGCAGAAATTATTATTGGAAAAAAATTGTATGACAAAAACAAAATGTATGAAAGAAATCATATTTTTTTCATGAGGGGAGAGTACAACAGCAACAATAATTATGTTACTCATAAATGCACGATGTAGACTATGTTGTTGCAATATGATATGATTCTGTATTTTAATATTAGTTGGATTCCACACACAATCACACACACTCGTTGGAATTAAATGCAAGATATGTATGGCAGACAACATTAACTGGCTTATTTACAATAAACAATAAATACCCACATTTTTTCTCAATGATTATCCTTAGTTATCCTTATTTCATGAATACGTAATGTTCTTGGTGTGGTCTTTGTAAAATCAAAAATTCTTGTTACTATTTGAACAGGTTTGTTCTTGTGAAAGAAATGTGATTCATGCGAGCATATTTGTCCATGATATTTTGTAAATCATAGGAAATTATTGTTTATTGTAAAGATGTATTTTATAACTGCGGGCTAAACGTGTCCCCCATTCGTTCGTTCTTCAAAATTATAAATTATAATTTCATAGTATATGACACAGAGCCTATTGTTTAGGTTTGAAGGGAATATTCTGAATTTTGTTAGAGGAAATGCATTAATAGAGTTCTTATACTACAGCGTGCTGTTATGTATAGTTCGGTATTTCGGTAGCAATCACGTTTTAAGATTTTATTATTTGAAATTTACAAGTACAAAATACAAATAATAGAAATAATTATTATAAATTATAGTAACGCTTTTAAATTGATCCAAAATTTCATCCAAAAGAAAACCAGTAAGGAAAGTAGTAAAGTCGGACGGGGCCGACTACATGATACCCTTCACCACTATGGGTATATTAAACAGGACTATTAACATGAAATTGAATGAAATATGTGATATTTATCTAAATGTGAATCTACCTAGATCTATCCATAAAGTATGTCAATCGACTTCAAACAAATATAAATAGGTCATCCTTTGGACTATGTCTGTACTTCTAGAAAACGCAACTACGTAATTCTATGCTCAATTTTGTACGTTGTGCAAAATTTTATGTCAATCTGACTAACGTGAGGAGTTTGATGCCCAATTTACTTGAAATAGGGCGAAAATATTTATGGAAGCTCTATCCAAATATTAAGCAATTTCAAACAAACTTGTCACAGGTTACGTTATATTAATTTCAGAACGTTTTGTTCCTATTGGTTCCATGGTGCGTCAATTACTTATCAATCTATAATAAAAGGGAGCTATATGTAAATCTGGACCGATTTTCACAAAACAAGGCAGACATCACTCTAGGCTCAATTCAGTACGTTATGCCAAATTTCGTGCAAATCGAAAGATATATAGGGACTTTGGGACACCATTTACATGAAATCGGACGAAACTACACATGGAACCTATATCTAAATCTGGACCGATTTCACGAAACTTGGCAGACATCATTCTAAACCTAAATGATTAGGCTGTACCACATTTCGTGCAAATCGAAAGATATATAGCGACTTTGGTGCACCATTTACATGAAATCGGACGAAACTATATACGAGAGCTATATCTAAATCTGGACCGATTTTCTCGAAACTGGTCAGACATCATTCTAGGCTCAATTCAGTACGTTATGCCAAATTTCATGCAAATCAAACGATATATAGGGACTTTGGGACACCCTATATGGGAGCTATATCTAAATCTGGACCTATTTTCACGAAACTTGGCAGACATCATTCTAGACCTAAATAATTAGGCTGTACCAAATTTCGTGCTAATCGAAAGATATATAGGGACAGTTTACATTAAATCGGTTAAATATATATATGGGAGCTATATATAAATCTGAACCGATTTTTCCCAATTTCAATAGGGTTCGTCCTTGGTCCGAATAAGTGAGCTGTGCCAAATTTCATCCAATGCGAATCAAAACTGCGACCTGTACTTTGTTTACAATTTAACATGGACAGACGGACATGCATAAATCGACTCAGAAAGTGATTCTATGCATATTCTCAAAAGGAACCATGGGTCTATCTCGATTATTCTCTCTCGAAATCTGTTCGCGTTCACAAATTCGGATGCTGCGCACAAAAGTTATAGCGGTTTTAAATCTTGTATTTCAAATATATATTAAATGGATTCCTATTCGTTGTAATTCGCGAATTTCTTCACAAATGCTTAAACACCATTGTTTTCTTTGCATACTAGTCAAATCACACTGAAATACGGTTTAATAGTCGCGAAAAACAAATAGAAACATGAAGATATCGGAAAATAAAATAAATTAATTTTTGAAATAAAACTATTTTTTTTTTTTTTTTTTTGAATTTCCGATTTTTTTAGTATGGTTAAGAGGATACGGTTTTGCCTTAATCTTCTAAAATATACGACGCTTTCTTCTGCAAATTCTTTTAGATGATTGTTAAATATCGGTTGATTCATCTGATAAGAGTTTCGACGTCATTAATGGCTAAATATATTGCATTTACAATACATAAAAATGATCAATATTGAAAAGCTTGCAATTCGCGAATTAATTGAAATCAGTTGATGCGCATGCGATTTTCGTATAAACCGAATCAATGTCTTTCAATAATTATTAATTTTTCAATGTTTAATTTAGCGGTCAAAGTGTGCCACTCGATGCACTTTACTATGCAAAAACCCTAAAAATGGCTAAAAATCACGCAACGTGCATACGATTTTTATGCGCATCCGATTTTAGTAATCTCCTATGAAAATACGCAAAAGGACACCTATTTTAAAAGGATCGGTTAAGAACCGCGGATGTGCCTCCACAATCAATTTTGGATAAAATACGCATATTATTCGCGTATCGATGTATTTTTGACCTATTTCCACGCAGATTCGCGAATTTGACAATACAAGCATAAATGCATGTAAAATTAATTCGAAGAAAACCGCGATTATTTACGCGAATTTGTCAAAATAAGTTTTTGCAGTTTTTCCCACATTCAAGGTACCTATATCCGCCGTTTTAAAGGGCGGAATTGAACATGGATGGGCTCATTAGATCCGGCACGTAAAAAAACTAAAATCACGCGGGGTTCCACGGAATTTGAATGGACTTTCTTAATTTTAGACTAAAAAAATATGTTTTTTATAAAAATTTACGCACCAAATTTTCGTCTTTGGAACCCAATTCCAAAGAAGCTACGGTGAGCACATTCATGAGATATACACTAAACGAAGCAGAATCACGAGTTCTACAATCCTATAATTAGTTTATTCTATTATCTGGATGCACATCCTAATTATAAGAAAAATTCAAAAAACACGGAAAATCCGGCTTCAAAATGTCAGCATCCATTTTGGGTGGATGCAGTGATTATATCGAAAAATCATACATTAGAACCATATTGTCCATGGGGTATTCTGCAACTTAGTCACTGATCACATGTGCGTGCGTTGTGTAGTTTAGCCACAAATCGGGAACGAACACAAAAAAACTCGTTGGCTTCAACACATTTTCACCCATTTTTTTACATTACCACCATCACAGCTTCCACGCAACTTATTATTTATTACCAATATTTCAAGATTTTGACAAGAACACTTCATTTTATAGAATTGAATTTAAATTATATGCAATATGTTCATATTTCGCGAGTTATAACCTTGCAAACCTCAACTTCAAGGAATTTAAAAGATTTTTGTAATTTCCCATATGTATCCTAATAATTGTATGCCAATTTTCCTTCGAAGGAAATCTTTCTGCAAACTATGATAAATTAAATCATTCGGGCAGATTAAGAGTCGTCTGCGTACCATGGGACAAATTTATGGAAAACTATTTATAGCAAAAATGATACACGCTATTCGGTACGCCGCACTATAAAAATTTAATTTCCATCAGACGGCCGTTCGAAATACATATGAAAGCTATGGCTACAATTTGATACGTTGTGCAAAATTCCGTGTTAATCGGAAAAAAACATTAGGAGTTTGTTGCACCAATTATGTAAAATGGGACGAAAATATATAGGGGAGCTATATCTAAATCTGAACGGATCTTCAAGAAACTTAGCACACATTATTCTAGACTCAATTCAGTACGCTATGCCAAATTTCGTGCAAATCGAAAAATATATTCGGACTTTGGTGCATCATTTACATTAAATCGGACGAAATATATACATCTCAACCGATTTTCACGAAACTTAGCACACATCATTTCGATTTTCACGAAACATAGCACACACCATTCTAGACTCAATTCAGTACGCTATGCAAATTTCGTGCAAATCGAAAAATATATTTGGACTTTGGTGCAGCATTTACCTAAAATCGGGCGAAACTATATTGCAGCTTTATCTAAATCTGAACCGATTTTCACGAAACTTATCACACATCATTCCAGAGTTAATTCAGTACTCTGTGCCAAATTTCATGCAAATCGAAAGATATATAAGGACTTTTGTGCATCATTTACATTAAATCAGGCGAAAATATATATGGGAGCTATATCTAAATTTGAACCGTTTTTTTTCAATTTTTGTAATTAATTATCAGACGACAATAACCAGCCATAAAGTGTTTATACCTGTTAAATAAGTTCTGAGATATAGAGCTCTAAAAATAGTGCCGAATGTGTCCCAGTTTCCTCTATAACTTCCAAGTCCGAGTACATACAACAATATAATTGGTATCAATTTAAAAGTCAACCACCCCTCTTCGATATAGTATCAACTTCTACGGTCTATGATCTTCAGGATTTAATATATACACCCCAGAATACAATTTTTTTTAATTTTTCACATAAAAGACTGGGTCCATTTGACCCATTAAATATTGACCGATATTTATAAAAAAATGAATTCATATTCTATTGTCAGACCCCTTTCTCTGTGTAAAGTGCTGTCCTCTAGAGCGACCAGAAAAACGGACAAAAATAAAGTATTTGCTCCATTTTATCCCCTAAACATTAACCGTACTTTACAAAAAACAATAGGGGTCTTCTTTGGCCAGAACCCATCCTTCGTGAAAAATTTCGTGAAGATTGGTCCATAACTGCGGCCTGTATCGTCTTCTAAAATAATAGGAGTCTTTCAAGACTTCGAGGGCTTTCGGTTCTTCGAAAAAATCTAAGGAATACTTTTTGGCCTTCTTCAAGATGGTTTTTTTGTTTTAATCAAAAATTACTTCCTTTGTAAATTCCTTCTTATCTTAAAAAATGAGCCTCTACTAAACTAGAGGTATTTTTGGCCTTATATAATAGTTTATTTTTTATGTCCTTGTGATCTTTTACAAGACCATGCTCAGATTTTAATTTCAAACAACATCTGGCCTTCTAAAGCGAAACATTCGGATTATATCCTCAGCCTTATGGCTTCGATATGGTCAAAATTTGACTCACAGAAATATTGGTATTAGACTCCCTGTTTCCTTAGACCAAATCCGTTTCAGACAATTTGGAGTCGATTTACAAATGTCCGTCCGAGTCTAAGCCCGTCTGAAAGTGTGGAATAAATAAGTTACTCCCTTTGACACTTATCGTGCGCACCAACCCGACAGACAGGGAGTAACAGATTTCATCCAAACTTTGCTCATCGTAATACTTCTTCCAAATCTAAATCATGTTTGAAGATGGGGCAATATCGAACCACACTTTCTGGTACCTCTCCTACAAAATGCTTAAAATTTTCGAAGGGTCAAAACTTTTTCAGGCTCCCTATTTTCTATAATAAAACCTAGTGCCCTTCTAAAACCAACCTCTTCTTTCACAGATTTATTACGCATTTGTTCAAGCTTTAAATACTTGATATTGAAAAACAAAAAATCTTGAAACATTCTTCAAACCACATGTTATAAAACTCCCACAACTATCATTTTAAAAAGCAGTGTCAATGCTGCTGGTCTTTTTGCATTTTAATTTTTCGGGCGTTTTTTAAACGATTATTTCAGTGGCCATATTTCATCAACATCTGTTGTCACCTGTAATTTTTTGTTTTCGTTTTTTATTTTATTTTCGTTTTTGGAATCAAAGTTCAGCGTCAGCACTCTTTATGTCATCGATGGTAGCACCACACATCGAACATAAGTGGTAACAATAAAGGTGACCATACCCACACATAAAAAACACTGAAGAGAATGTATTCTTCAATAAAAAAAAAACAAAAAAATCTGAGCTTCAATATAAGTTGATATAAAAAGCTATAGTGCCAGGGGCGTATCTGAAGAGAAGAGTAGAAGGATTTTTAAGGGATAATGAGTTTTTGTGGATTTTGAAGACTTGGCTCTAATCAGGGAAGTGACAAAGACTTTCGCCTGGTGCATCTGGATTTAAAGGGTTGTAGAAGTTCAGTTAAGGCTCCGATTAATGACATACATCTTAAAATATGTTCTGTTGTTCCTATTATTGTTGTTGTTGTTCCTATTATTTAAACCGTATAACTGTCAACCTAAATTCTTGAAAAATACTTCTCAAGTTCTACGCCCTGTGTCTTTTTTTCTGTCATCAAAAATTTAAATAAATTCATAAAAAAAATATCTCCAATGGATTCTTGTGTTTATATGGTCTGGTCTGGATATGCTGTGAATGTCTCCGTGTGTTAGTGTGTGCCATATAGATTCTACTTCTGCCTGTTGTTATTGAGCAGGACACCCATATAACAGTAAATCATTTGAATTTTTAAGAGCATAATGTGTGGTCGGCTACTCATGCGATTGTCACCCGCAGCAGCAGCAGGAGCAGCCAGCAACACCAGCCTGGTAAGAAACCACCAACCAACAATAACAGTGGCTCTACCATCACCAGCAGCAGTTGCTTCAAACAACCAACACCGAACGAACGAACGAATAATAATAATATTTTCCCCATTTATTTTAACTGATTTTTTTTGTGTTGTTGTTGTTGTCTAGTAGCAACATAAAAGTGGCAATCCAAGAGACTAACAATAGAACTAAAGTGGCAGTAGCGGCAAGACAAGGAACGCCTTTTTGTCAGACGAAAGCATATTTATATGCCCGCCAAACATCGCTCTCCTTCTCTCATGGCAGGGCAATTGTGGTTGCCTAACAATAGAAGCTGCCACACAATAACCATATGAAGTTTCCCCTCTACCGGTCTTTGATATTTGGTTCCTTTCAGCAACGTACACAGGATTTCACTTCGGGGGGGCCCGGTAGTACAAAATGAAAAAAAATCGCTGTTGCAAACATGAATTTACTGTGAAAAAATTCAATTCGGGGGGGGGGGGGGGGCGTGCCCCCAGGTTCCCCCCCCCCCCCCTGCGTACGTCCCTGGTTCCTTTTGTTGCATTTATAATTTTATAAAAGTATTGCAAACATTATTTATAACAATAACGATGACTTATTATAATCATATGGTGGAAATTTGTTAATAGCATTGAATATATCATGTTAATAATTTTTTTCCTAGGGAAAATGTATTCGTATTGAGGACCAAAAAGTCTGAATTTACAAGACAAAATCGTATGCTTATAGAAGCCTGTATATCTTCTTATAGAACGCAAAAAGGTCTTCTAGTAGGAGACTAGAAGGTCTTCATATATAAAATGCGCAGGTCAAAGACCAAATGTCTTCTTATAGAAGACAAAAAATGTTCTTATATACGACCAGAAGATATTCTTAGAGATGGCAAAAAGAATTTGGCCAAATGTGTGTAATGCCTTTCAATCGAATATAGTAAAGCCCTTTTATGAACAGATGGTCCTCGTTTAGAAAATGACACTCAATAAGTTCGGTCGGCCAAACTGTTTATATCCTCCATTAAAAATGCCTAAAATCGGTCGGCACCTTTATATGGTGAATTGTCTGCCAAGATGTTTTATATCCTCTGAGTACACGAAATACCAAAGCACAGGCACTGATGGCGGAAACTCCTGCTAAGGCCTCCAGCATACCGAACAAGTATGTTGCTTAGAAACCATTATGATATATTACTGTCACTTCGTGTTTAGCCTCGGACCAACCCAAAACCTAAAATCGTACTTAGGGACTATGTTAAAACATGGGCATATACTGACATGAAGTTTTTTGTCCACCATGAACTCGGAATGCCAAAATACTGCGGGTAGCCTATTTTCTACAAAGACCTTTTTTACCGGCCAAGAATTCTGAACCCATTATTACAGCCAGCCACTTTAGTTGGCAAAATGGGCCACTTCACATCAGAATAATAACAAAATTGAACATTTCCACTAAGCTTCACTTTCTTACTCAAAGCTATGGAACGGACCAACGACACCATGATATAGAGCAACATACCCAACGACACTCTGAATTATTAGCAACGCGGATACGTAAAGGGAAGGCCAGTGGCAATCCGGCCAAAACGGAAATATGTATCTTCAAAAAAATGACAGTTTGAAGAACCCATATTTTAAAACGAAGTGATAACCATTTATCCCAATATGAATATAGAAGCAAAATGACGAAAAATTCCCCATTTCCCACAAACTGCTGCAAAGGTACCAAAGACCACCGGCAAGAAACTGATACCAAAAACCCAGCGTATAAGGCAACTCTGGATGCAGTAGCAACACGTAATACGATGGAGAAATATCGGGAGAAAAGGAGAGAGGAGAAACCGAAGGCTTTGGTGCAGGCACATCCTCCTGAAAATATGAAGAAGGAAACCTGGTGACAGATACAGACAGCGTGTTGAGAATCTGGAAGGAACATTTTGAAAAGCTTCTGGTAACAAATAGTGGCGGTGAAAAAAGATACGCCAGAAACAATTAGATATGACGGTATGGAGTGTATACCACCTAGCCAAGTTGAGATCAAAACAGCAATCAATCAACTGAAGAACAATAAAGCAAACTGGTGGTCAGATGCTGGTAATGAGCATGCACCAGCCGATTAGTACAATTTGGATAGAGGAATGCATGCCCAATGATTGGAACCTGAAGAGATGAAGAATGAAACCTGGTGACAGATATAGACAGGGTGTTGAGGATCTGGAACGAACAAGTTTCTGGTAACAAATAGTGGCGGTCCCCAGAAACAAAAAGAGATGACAGTATAGATTTTATAACACTGTGCCATGATGAGGTCAGAATATCAATCAATCGGCTGAAGAATAATACAACAGCAGGTGCCGATGGGTTACCAGCCGAACTATTCATGATTGGTGGTCAGATGCTGGTCAGGAGCATGCACCAGCTGATTAGTACAATTTGGCTAGAGGAAAGCATGCTCAATGATTGGAAAATCAGCATCCTGTGTCCCGCGCACAAAAAAGGAGACAATACGATATGTGCCAACTACAGAGGAATGAGCATCCTTCCCATCTCATATAAAGTTCTATCCCACGTGCCGTGTGAACGTCTGAAGCCAATGGTTAATGGCATTATTGTACCATACCAATGCGGATTCAGACCAGGAAAATCTACCCACGAAAAACACAACGACCATTTCATATATCCGTCGGCTATAAAATCGCATTCGACAGTCCTATTCGTTCAGAGGTGTTCCTGCAAAATTAATACGGCTATGCAGGATAACTTTGAGTGGAGCAAGATCAGCAGTTAAAGTCGAAAAAGAAATATCGGAGGACAGTTTGTCGTGTGAACTGTTTAACTTATTACTGGATGGGGTCATACGAGAGGCAAAGATGAACAGAAATGCACACTGTACACCAAAAAACACATATTAATCGCCAACGCCGATGACATCGATATAATTGGAAAAACGTTGCGAGCGGTAACAGCCACCTTTGAACACATTGAGAAGATGTCTGGCAGTAAATGGCGAGAATAACAAGCTGCGCAACACGTCCAGTAGACTCGAACCAACTGTGAAACTTGAGAAGTACAGTTTCGAGGTAGTAAAAGATTTGATATAGCTTGGTCCTCCTTAAGAAGAGCTGTAGGCTCTAAATGAGGTTTCAATCCGAAGATGATGCACTGGATCTATAAGAAAGTTATTAGACATAAGCGTCGGTAGTCCGATGGACAGCAATGTACAAATAAGATAATGTAAAATCGTTAGAGAACGTCAAGAGAACATGCTGCCTAGGTATATGTGGGCAATGGAGAAAACACCAACTACAGCTTTGGGGACTATATTGTATATACCTCCAATTGGTGATACAATACAACCGGACTAACATATAGTACAGACCGCCATCGCATCCTCAATTAGTAGTTTTGAGTCGGACCGAATACCTGTAATAAGAAACTATGATACCAAACAGAAAGTCATGAGAATAGCGGTACGCTAGCAAATATGCCCCAGGTAACTATTGTTACATAGATGGCTCCCAGCTACCAGGAAAGTGGGGACTGGAATTTTTCATTGTCAAACCTAAAACCAAAATGTCATCAGAAGACTGAACGGTATTCGCATAGGACATAATAGCCTGCAGGCAAGGCCCACTTATACCAGATTGCATACTATGGAAGAAACTGGGTAGATCGTGCGAAGAAGGCAGTTAAACGTTAGAACAATTAATGTGCCACTGACCATCCTTTTCAAGCTTTGGAACCCAATTCTTAGATTGCTAGGACAATCAAAACCAAAGATGACTTCTTCTAAATTTCTTCCTTCTCAAGAGCGCACAACAGGCCACTTACTAGCTTCAGTGTATGTCCTAATACTGGACATTTGGTGGTGAAAACAATCCCTTTTTTCAACCTAACTTAAGATATTTATCAGCCTCCAAAGTACAGATTGCCTGGTATTCTATAAAATGCGCCTAACAATCAAAATTCCGAAAAGGGGTTGGACCATCAGTATAAATAAGATTGTTGATTGGTCCATTTGAGTCTTGTGTAGGCTGGACTTTATAAGTCTTTAAAAGGCATACACATTATAACTTTTTACCGGGTTAACCTACTTTATGAGGATTTATTTGACATATATGTAAAGGAATTGACAATTGAAACCCACTGGGTTAACGAAATCCGGTTAAATGCAAACGTACTATTAGACCCAATTTTTTATGCAAAATAGGGAGTAATGATTTAATTAATGTGTTTTTTTATACCCTTCACCACACTGTGGTACAGGGTATTATGTCTTTGTGCATATGTTTGTAACAGGCAAAAGGAAACGAGATAGACACATGGTTCCTTTTGAGAATATGCATAGAATCACTTTTTAAGTCGATTTATGCATGTCCGTCCGTCTGTCTGTCTGTCTGTGCATGTTAAATTGTAAACAAAGTACAGGTCGCATTTATGATCCGAATTGGATGAAATTTGGCATAGGTCACTTATTCGGCCCAAGGACGAACCCCATTGAAATTGGGAAAAATCGGTTCAGATTTAGATATAGCTCCCATATATATATTTAACCGATTCAATGTAAATGGTCCCTATATATCTTTCGATTTGCACGAAATTTGGTACAGCATAATCATTTAGGTCTAGAATTATGTCTGCAAAATTTCATGAAAATCGGTCCTGATTTAGATATAGCTCCCATATATAGTTTCGTCCGATTTCATGTAAATGGTGCATCAAAGTCCCTATATATCCTTCGATTTGCACGAAATTTGGCATAACGTACTGAATTGAGCCTAGAGTGATATCTGCCAAGTTTCGAGAAAATCGGTTCAGATTTAAATATAGCTCCCATATATATTTTCGTCCGATTTCATGTAAATGGTGCACCATAGTTCCTATATATCTTTCGATTTGCACGAAATTTGACATAACGTACTGAATTAAGCCTTGGGTGATGTCTGCCGAGTTTCGTGAATATTGGTTAGGATTTCGATATCGCTCCCACATATAGTTCCGCCAGATTTTATGTAAATGGTGCACCAAAGTTGATATATATCTTTCGATTTGCACGAAATTTTGCATAGCTTACCGAATTTAGTCCGGAATGATGTGTGCCAAGTTTCGTTAAAATCAGTTGAGATTTAGATGTAGCTCCTTATATTATAGATGGATTTAAGTAATTGATGCCCCAAGGAACCAATATATTGCTGATAGAACAAAACGTACTGAAATTAGTATAACCTAACCTGTGACAAGTTTCGTTGGAATCGGTTCATATTTGGATATAGCTTCCATATATATTTTCGTCGGATTTTAAGTAAATAGTGCATCAAACTCCTCAGGTTTGTCAGATTGACAGATTGTCCGTCCGTCCGTCTGTTGATGTTAAATTGTAAACAAAGTGCAGGTCGCATTTATCATCCGATTTGGATGAAATTTGGCACAGCTCATTTATTTTGCCCAAGAACGAACCTTATTGAAATTGGGGAAAAATCGGTTCAGATTTAGATATAGCTCCCATATATATTTTCGTCCGATTTAAGGTAAATGGTGTGCCAAAGTCCTTAAATATCTATCGATTTGCACGAAATTTGGCACAGCGTAATGAATTAGGTCTAGAATGATGTGTGTTAAGTTTCCTGAAAATCGGTTCAGATTTAGATGTAGCTCCCATATATATTTTAGTACGATTTAATGTAAATGGTGAACCAAAGTCCCTAATTTTTTTCATATGCACGAAAGTTAACATAGCGTACTGAATTGAGTCTATAATGATATGTGCTAAGTTTCGTAAAAATTGATTCAGATTTAGATGTAGTTCCCATTTATATTTTCGTCCGATTTAATGTAAATGGTGCGCCAAAGTCCCCCTATATCTTATTCGATTTGCACGAAATTTGGCATAGCGAACATAATTGAGTCTATAATGATATGTGCTAAGTTTCGTAAAAATCGGTTCAGATTTAGATGTAGCTCCCATATATCTCTTCGTCCGATTTAATGTAAATGGTACACCAAAGTCCCTATATATCTTTAGATTTGCACGAAATTTTGGCACAGCGTAATGAATTAGGTTTAGAATGATGTGTGTCAAGTTTCCTGAAAATCGGTTCAGATGTAGATATAGCTCCCATATATACTTTCGTCCGATTTAATGTAAATTGTGACCAAATTCCCTATATATCTTTCGATTTGTACGAAATTTGACACAGCATAATGAATAGGGTCTAGAATGATGTGTGCTAAGTTTCCTGAAAATTGGTTCAGATTTAGATATAGCTCCCACATATATTTTCGTCCGATTTAAGGTCAATGGTGTACCAAAGTCCCTATACATATTTCGATTTGCACAAAATGGGCATAGTCTACTGAAATGAGTCTGGAGGGATGTGTGTAAAGTTTCCTGAAAATCGGTTCAGATTTAGATATATATATATATATATATATATATTAGATATATCGGTTTTAGATATATCGGTTTACATATAGCTCCCATATAAATTTTCGTCTGATTTAATGTAAATGGTGTACTAAAGTCGCTGTATATCTTTCGATTTGCACAAAATTTTGCATAGTGTACTGAAATGAGTCTGGAGTGATGTGGGTAAAGTTTCCTGAAAATCGGTTCAGATTTATATATAACTCCTATATATTTTTTCTTCCGTTTTTATGTATATTGTGCACTAAAGACTTACAGTTTGTCCGATTGCCACACAATTTTTTACAATAAACTGTAGTTAATATAAGTTAACCACTGCCATTCTCATTAAAATCGGTTCAGATTTTGATACAGCTTCTAAATACGTATTTTCATCCGATTTTACACGAAATTGACACAAATTTTCCACAACGAACTAAAGTTTTGAAATGTGGAAAGTCTTGAAATCACCCGATTTTAGGTAATTTTGTACCATTGTAAGAAGCAACCCTATATCTGAACAAATAAAAAATTTAGTATAGGTTGCAGAATTCGACGTCTGTTGGCATTCATCTGTTGAATATACCCAAAGTGGTGAAGGGTATCATATAGTCGGCCCCGCCCGACTTTACTACTTTTCTTACTGGTTTGTATTAAAATAGTTATCTGATTTGTTTGATAAAAGGTAGAACGTACTATATCGGCCCACATTTAGGTCTAGCACCCATGTACCTACCGATTTTCAGTATTTTTAATATTTAGCGTAGAGGAAGGTTTCGAAATTGACCTATACCAGTCCTCAATTAGGCATAGCACCTCATAAAATTATAACTACAAATGTTCGGTAATTCCTACACGATGTAATCAATATTGGTCCCGCTTTAGGTATAGCCTCCAGGGACATACTTACTCAATTGTTTTCTGCAATGACAATTTTAATATTTAACCCGCAGCTATACTAAAACGCAAACCTATATTCCTAAAATTTGTGGAATATTTGACACTTCGTGAGAACCTGGAAATCAAATTAAAGTCAATTCGCTTGAAAAACGCGTCTAAAACCCTCAAAATATCGACCGATATATGCCGTTCTCAATACCTAACATTATAGGAGTAGTAGCAATGTATGTGTAAAATTTCAAAGCACAGCCTTGAATATTACCGTAATTTCAGCAGACACGTGGATATGCAGTAAGACGGATATACATAAATCGACACATAAATGCCGAAATTTGGGATGTAGTGTTATATGGGGACAACCCTATAAATTATACCAATTTCCTACCCAGTGAGAACCCACCATACAAAATTACAGGTATGAAAACTAGCCCAAGAGCTTCATAATACCGAATAAGGGGGGATGTTCCCTTATATGGGGCAGACAACCGCCTCATAGGGATAAACCAACATAGAATTTTAACCTAATCAAGAATATTTATACTTCATAAGGTTTCAAGTCAATATTTCGAGGTTTTGCTAACAGAATGACAAATTTAATATACACTCTAACTTATGGTGTAGGATATAAACATTAAGCAGGCTTAAGTAAAATATAATATTTACAGACCAATTTAAAACCATTCCACTGGAACCTGAAATTGTCTAGTCATGATCTCCAAACTATTCCACGAAGTATAATCTACCAAAGAGATGAACGCGCCTAGCCTCCACATATTAGGAATTTTAATTATGAATTTATTGATTCACAAACATCAACCATCTAAGAATTCTTCATTTTGAAAATTATGAAAATACTGATCCATTCATGCTAAAACAAAACCATAGAAATTTATAATTAAAGAATATCCAACAAAGTAGAGAAACCAGGAAAAAAGACAATCTTATTATCCGACTGGTTATTTCTGTTTCCCTAAGATGCTAGTTTTCCATTTTGTTACATCTTATCATGACTGGCTTTGGTATTGGGAAAGGTGCAGCTTTATAAAATAGAAATTCTTTATCTAAAGCTTTCTTTATCGAGTATATACAGTAAACCCGGGATCATGTGAACTGAGATCGTGCTATTTTGTACTGACATGTAAGTTAAAGCAGTTGGTGTTTAAAAAAAAATGTGGCACTCTTCGAAACAAATAATGAGAATGAATCCTGAATGTTCTACTTCCGGCTCAATTGCAGCGTTAATCGCGACCGACTGTGTTGCTAACTTACATTTACATATGTATGTAACACATACACTCGAGCATGCAAAAAATCATCAGAATCCTTGCAACTCGCTTTTGATATGTGGATATGTATAATAGTTAGTTTCCTATTTTCTTTTGTATTTTATAATTTTACAACTATGTATGTACTCATACACGCATATCTGTATACATATGCACATTCACGGTTGGTTACCATGTAACCATGTATCTTCATGGCTAGGATAAATAATGAATGCTGGCTGGCTGGCTGGCGAATGGGAACCAGGGGGGAAGACGCAACAATGAGATGAGTAAACTGAAAACAATACCACATATCCTTTTTTTGCTGAGCAGAAAAAAACACACACGTAATACAAAAGGATTTGCAAAGAACGTGTATGCTCAACAACAACAACCGCAATACTTGTTCAAAATAATTACCAAGAAGTTGAGCTCTGCTCTGTGTATGTTTTCGTGAAACTTTTTTGTTTCATTGTTGTTCTCAGCAGCTTGAAGTTCTTTTCTTTCTTTCGTTCTGTTCATATTTTCTTTTCAGTGCCGTGTTACGTGTATATCTGCTATTAATTCCAATGAATCAGAACAGAAAATTAGACAAAGATGATGAAGAAGAAAAAAGAAATAGTAAACAATTTTTAATTAAATGAAATCAGAGAGATTGCAAAGGATACAAATATGATGGAGGATGGAAATTCTCGAACATGCATACTATTCCTCCTCAGAAAAATATATGTATTTGGATATGAAATGAGGAGAAGATTGGAACAAAGATCATTGAATGAGAAAGTTATAATAAGTTTTTCTTATTATCTCATACTTCGGATATTCTATAAGAATACTTCTGGTTTTCTATAAGAAGGCCTTCTCCTCTTCCATAAGAAGACCTTCCGGTCCTCCATAAAAATACCTTCTGGTAATTTAAAGGAAGACCTTGTTATAAGAATACCTTCTGGTTTTCTATAGGAAGTCTCTTAAAAATAACTTCAATTATAGGACCAGTAAGGAAAGTAGTAAAGTCGGACGGGGCCCACTATATGATACCCTTCACCACTGTGGGTATATTAAACAGAACTATTAACATGAAATTGGATGAAATAAAAATTTCTGTACTTCTAGAAAACGCAACTACGTAATTCTATGCTCAATTTTGTAATTTGTACAAAATTTGATGTCAATCTGACCAACATGAGGAGTTTGATGCCCAATTTACTTGAAATCTGGCGAAAATATATGTATCCAAATATTAAGCGATTTCAAACAAACTTGTCACAGGTTAGGTTATACTAATTTCAGAACGTTTTGTTCCTATCAGCATATTGGTTCCATGGTGCGTCAATTACTTAAAATAAATCTATAATAAAAGGGAGCTTTATCTAAATCTGGACCGATTTTCACGAAACAAGGCAGACATCACTCTAGGCTCAATTCAGTACGTTATGCCAAATTTCGTGCAAATCGAAAGATATATAGCGACTTTGGTGTACCATTTACATGAAATCGGACGAAACTATATATGGAAGCTATATAGAAATCTGGACCGATTTTCACGAAACTTGGCAGACATCATTCTAGGCTCAATTCAGTACGTTATGCCAAATTTCGTGCAAATCGAAAGATATATAGGAACTTTGGGGCACCATTTACATGAAATCGTACGAAACTATATATGGGAGCTATATGGAAATCTGGACCGATTGTCTCGAAACTTGGCAGACATCACTCTAGGCTTAATTCAGTACGATATGCCAAATTTCGTGCAAATCGAAAGATATATAGGCTTAATTCAGTACGATATGCCAAATTTCGTGAAAATCGAAAGATATATAGGGACTTTGGGGCACCATTTACATGAAATCGGACGAAACTATGTGTGGGAGCTATATCAAATCTGGACCGATTTTCACGAAACTTGGCATACATAATTCTAGACTCAATTCAGTACGTTATGCCAAATTTTGTTCAAATCGAAAGATATATAGGGACTTTGGTGCACCATTTACATGAAATCGGACGAAACTATATATGGGAGCTATATCTAAATCTGGACCGATTTTCACGAAACTTGGCAGACATTATTCTAGACTTAAATGATTAGGCTGTACCAAATTTCGTGCAAATCGAAAGATATATAGGGACCGTTTACATTAAATCGGTTAAATATATATATGGAAGCTATATCTAAATCTGAACCGATTTTTCCCAATTTCAATAGGATTCTTTCTTGGGCCGAATAAGTGACATATGCCAAATTTCATCCAATTCGGATCATAAATGCGACCTGTACTTTGTTTACAATTTAACATGGACAGACAGACAGACGGACGGACATGCATAAATCGACTTAGAAAGTGATTCTATGCATATTCTCAAAAGGAACCATGTGTCTATCTCGTTTCCTTTTGTCTGTTACAAACATATTCACAAAGACATAATACCCTGTACCACAGTGTGGTGAAGGGTATAAAGACCTTCAATTATAAGAAGACCTTCTGCTTCTCCTCTATAAGAAGATCTTCTGATCTTATATGCAATGACCTTTTTATATTATATTATAAGAACTTCTGGTCTTCAACTTAAAGACCTTAAGGTCTGGAACTTCTGGTCTTGTATAAGAAGACTTTCAGGTTTTTTATAAGGACACCTTCTGGCCTTTTATAAGAACACCTGCTGGTCTTTTATATGAAGACTTTCTGGTCAGTTATAAAAATACCTTTAATTAGTATATAAGAAGATCTTTTGATCCTCTATAAGAAGATCTTCTGGTTTTACATGCGAATACCTTTTTTTCTTCTATTATAAGAATTTCTTGTCTTCTACTTAAAGACCTCCAGGTCTTCTATAAGAATGCATTCAGGTTTTCTTGAAAAATGCCGTCTGGTCTGCTATATGATACCATCTGGTATTCAATTAGGTCTGGCCTCCTATAAGAGGCCTTCTGGTATTTAAAAAAACTCTTCTGGTTGGTCTCCTATAAGGAGATTTTCTGGTCTGGTTTTTAGGAAAAGATTTCTTCTAACTTTTTCTGTAGCAAAAATTGACGTCAGACCTGAGGTTTTCATTTTTATACCCTTAACAACAATCTGGTACAGGGAATTATGTCTTTGTGCATATGTTTGTAACTGGCAAACGGAATCGAGATAGACCAATGGTTTCTTTTGAGAATATGCATAGAATCACTTTCTGAGTCGATTTAGGCATGTCCGTCCGTCTATGTATTTTTGATATTTATTTGATATTTAGTTAGAGCTCCAATATATATTTTCGTCCGATTTTATCTAAATGGTGCATAAAACTCCCAATATTTGTTCGATTGTGATTAAATTTTGCACAGCGTACTGAATTAAGTCCAGTTTCATGTCTCAGAAGTTTTGTTTAAATCGGTTCAAATTTAGTTATAGCTCCCATATATACTTTCGTCCGATTTTATTAGACCCTACACAACATTGTTGTCAGGCCCAAGAGTAGTAATGCCGGGAAATATTGGTTCTAGACCCACTTTTAAGTATACCGATCGCCATATCTCGATTAACTGAGTCGATCTAGACATGTGTGTCCGTCCGTCTGTTCATTATAATTTGTAAACACGATTCAGCCACAGTTATATACCAATCGACATGAAATTTTGCTTATAGAATCGGTTCTTGCCAAAGAGGACCCCTATTGTTTTTGGTAATGATCCGGTAAGATTTAGGGGATGAAATGGACCAAAAACTCTGGTCACTCTAGAGGCCACAGTTATGACCAGAACACCACTAAATTTTACACCAGGAAGGAAATCTGGTCAAAGCATAATCTGTTTTGATGAATATCGGGTCAAAGGAATCCAGACTTTTGTGTGAAAAATGACAAAATGTGTATTCTGGGTCGTATATATTTACTCCTGAAGGATGTAGACCCGATATGTGAATACAAGAGGAGTGGTTTACCTTCAAATTGATACCAATTATATCGATGTATGTACTCGGATGTGGGAGTTATACTTAATTATTTAAAGCTATCTATGTGTTATTATATTTTTTTAGTATTACTCTTACACCACTTGAGGTCTGAATTGTAGCGCTGATCGCTTTGCAATTTAATATGAAGTTCTGGTTTGGTCAAAGACGACGCTTATAATTTTCGGTGATGATGAGATGATATTTAGTGGGTACCATGAAGTGAAATGTTTTTTTTTTGTCAGATTTTCTAGTCGCTGTAGAGACCAATATAATATACAGAATGTCACATATCGCGAATTATTGCCCATGGCTCAGAAAATAGATACGCCGAAAGTTCGATTTTCGTGCTCCTCTCACCGGTTTAATACGTAGATATAACCCATAGATATTTTTTGTCTGAGTTCATGCTGTTTGTGTAAAGGTTTCTCCTAGGTCATCAACCTTGGTGTATGTCAAGGTCGATCAGTTAGGTCCAAATTTGGATCTCGATTTCATACACCTGGTTGACCAAAGACTGCCCTGCCCATTGGCATGTAATTTTTCATAGATTTCAGATTAGTAGGTAATGGGTTGTTTTAAATTAGTTCAAATATCTATGTAGATCACATATCTAATTTCGTACGATTCCATTTCAATGGACCTCTAAAGATGATATGTATATTCTGTCTACAGAACATTGTACACATAAGCATATCTTGTATGTATCTAAATGGTGAAGGGTATCACATAGTCGGCCCCGGCCGACTTTTATAATTGGGTTTCTGTAAAAAAGTGCCAACGAGTTGAAATCTTTGATTTTTTCCATTGAATAAAGTGGGATTAAACTTCAGGTCGTTGAATTTTTTTCTATAGAAAAAAAGGAAAATTTTGACCTGAGAGAAAGTGGCCTATGACCTGAGGTCCTCAAATTTTTTCTACACACACACATCAATAGCGGTTAGAACTTAGTCAAATTCACTACGTAAAAAATTGAATATCACTACGTCAGAGACTGAAAAAATAAAAAAAAATTGGATCATCTTGAAGCCACTTATCTCAATATATAAATTGGTGGTTAAATTGCTATACAAATGCCAAGTTAGGGATGTGAATACACAACGCTCGGAACCACGTACAACTTTGCTGCTATAGCTTAGTACGCTAGAACAGCTTATATAAAATTCAGTTAACACAAGAACTCAATACACCTGTATACATTATCAGGAAACTTGACCATTTTCACCTCTACGGCTACCTCACCAACAATTTGGGAATCCGAAAATTCATGGAGATATTGTTGATTGCGGTAGTTGGGGCATGCTTTTACAAAAGTGAGGTTGGATCAACTGGTTTGTCTATCCAGAGATGATCAATAATTTTTTGTATGGTCGGAGTTGGATGTTGTTGATCTGGACCATACGGCAGATGACCAATCAATCCCACATTTAGACCCACCAGAAGGGTACTGATTTGAGGCGATATGTTCTTACGATAGGTTTTAATGTAGTGGAAAAATACCCAAGGATGTATAAATATCAAAAGAATTCGCAATGGCATCTTAAGAGTTTAAAAATATTTACATAGCCGCATTTTGCTATAGTTATCTAATATAAAGAAATTTACAAAATGGAAAAAACCCCGCTTGAAAAAAATGGTAAAAAAGAAAGGTTTACCATAACATCTATTTTAGGTTCCAGCCGGATTTCTAACCTAAAAAGTGTTATTGGCATTTCATTCTAAAGGTGTAGAATTTTTCCAGTATTTTCAAATATATTAAAACTTTCATATCATTATATGAGCATAGCTTCCTTATAAGTTTCTCAGCCTATTTCACTATATACGGTACTAAGTACGTTTTTTAATCGATGTAATTGTGGTTTGGTATGGTTCTCAGAAGGTAATGGACCTTTTTTCTTACAAATTTCCAATACAGTCTATACTGAAATATGACATCATATAAATGGCATCCCAGCATTAAATATTTATTCAAAATAAGTGATGGTTCTCCCCCACCCATGGCGAATAAATCTATAAAATGCTGTTGAGACTTATTACAAAAATTAATTGGGGATGTAATAATTGTATATAATAATAACAATAATAACATCCTGAATAAAAATGCGAATTGACACGCTTATACGCTCAGCTATTCATTGGTCATTACCATTGAATTTCAATGCAGCACAAATCTCATTGTATAGCTCACGTTTGCGATACGATATTCTTGAGTTTAATCTAAATGCTTCCGTTAATTCATCGCCTCGTACAGAAATCTCTATAAATGGATTATTTTCACAAAAAAAGGAAACTTAACCAAGTTTTCTGTCTGTTTTCTGAGATTGGAATATCATTTGACTGGGTATTCCGGCATCTTTGTAAATGTGGGAAACGTGCACAAGTTGTGGTTTATTTTCGCCGCAAAGATACTTTTTAGTATCGTTTTTTTCTTGCAAGACATGCAAAGTAAATGCGAAGGATAAAGGAGCGGGGTTTTTGTTGTTGTTTACTCTAATAATGTATATAGAAATATGGAATATGTAAATGTATATATGATGGTGGATGTACATGGAAATGGTGAAGAAGGAGTTTCTCCTTATATTTCAAATCCTTGGAAGGATGGGGTAAATATATATGTCCGTGAAATAATTTTAAAATCTTTTTTCAAGGACCTACACCAGGCATGGATTTTTTAAAGAATATTTTTTCAAAGACCTATACCAGGCGGGGATTTTTTAAAGAATACTTTTTCAAGGACCTATAAAAGGCGTGGATTTTTAAAGAATATTTTTTTAAGGACCTAAACGAGGCGTGGATTTTTTAAAGAATATTTTTTCAAGGTCCTATACCAGGCGGGGATTTTTTAAAGAATATTTTTTTCAAGGACCTAAACAAGGAGTGGATTTTTTAAAGAACATTTTTTCAAGGACCAACCAAAAAAGGCGTGGATTTTTTAAAGAATATTTTTTTAAGGCAACCAAACAAGGCGTGGATTTTTTAAGGAATATTTTTTCAAGGACCAACCAAACAGGGCTTGGATTTTTTAAAGAATATTTTTTCAAGGCAACCACAACAAGGCGTGGATTTTTTAAAGAATATTTTTTCAAGGACCAACACAAGGCGTGGATTTTTTAAAGAATATTTTTTCAAGGACCTATACAAGGCGTGGATTTTTTAAAGAATATTTTTTCAAGGACCTATACAAGGCGTGGATTTTTTAAAGAATATTTTTTCAAGGACCAACACAAGGCGTGGATTTTTTAAGGAATATTTTTTCAAGGACCAACACAAGGCGTGGATTTTTTAAAGAATATTTTTTCAAGGACCAACACAAGGCGTGGATTTTTTAAAGAATATTTTTTCAAGGACCAACACAAGGCGTGGATTTTTTAAAGAATATTTTTTCAAGGACCAACACAAGGCGTGGATTTTTTAAAGAATAGTTTTTCAAGGACCTATACAAGGCGTGGATTTTTTAAAGAATATTTTTTCAAGGACCTATACAAGGCGGTGATTTTTTAAGGAATATATTTTTCAACGACCTATACAAGGCGTGGATTTTTTAAAGAATATTTTTTCAAGGACCTATACAAGGCGTGGATTTTTTAAAGAATATTTTTTCCAAGGACCTTTACAAGGCTTGGATTTTTTAAAGAATATTTTTTTCAAGGACCTATACAAGGCGTGGATTTTTTAAAGAATATTTTTTCAAGAACCAACCAAACAAGGCTTGGATTTTTTAAAGAATATTTTTTCAAGGCAACCAAACAAGGCGTGGATTTTTTAAAGAATATTTTTTCAAGGCAACCAAACAAGGCGTGGATTTTTTAAAGAATATTTTTTCAAATACCTATACAAGGCGTGGATTTTTTAAAGAATATTTTTTCAAGGACCTATACAAGGCGTGGATTTTTTAAAGAATATTTTTTCAAGGACCTATACAAGGCGTGGATTTAATAAAGAATATCTTTTCAAGGACCTATACAAGGCGTGGATTTATTAAAGAATATTTTTTCAAAGACCTATACAGGGCGTGGATGTTTTAAAGAATATTTTTTCAAGGACCTATACAAGGCGTGGATTTTTTAAAGAATATTGTTTTCAAGGACCTATACAAGGCGTGGATTTTTTAAAGAATATTTTTTCAAGGACCTATACAAGGCGTGGATTTTTTAAAGAATATTTTTTTCAAGGACCTAAAGTCATTCAGACGTGGATTTTTAAAGAATATTTTTTTCAAGGACCTATACAAGGCGTGGATTTTTTAAGAATAATTTTTCAAGGACCTATACAAGGCGTGGATTTTTTAAGAATATTTTTTCAAGGACCTATACAAGGCGTGGATTTTTAAAGAATATTTTTTAGGGCCCAAACAAGGCGTGGATTTTTTAAAGAATAGTTTTCTAGGAGACCCAAACAAGGCGTGGATTTTTTAAAGAATGTTTTTTCAAGGACCTATACAAGGCGTGGAATATATTTTTTCAAGGACCTATACAAGGCGTGGATTTTTTAAAGAATATTTTTTCAAGGACCTATACAAGGCGTGGATTTTTTAAAGAATAGTTTTCTAGGAGACCCAAACAAGGCGTGGATTTTTTAAAGAATATTTTTTCAAGGACCTATACAAGGCGTGGATTTTTTAAAGAATAGTTTTCTAGGAGACCCAAACAAGGCGTGGATTTTTTAAAGAATATTTTAAAGAATATTTTTTCAACATTGTGAAAACAATTGCCATTATTCCTTTCATTTTTTTTTTTTGCTTCGCAATTCTCGTTTTTTATTTATATTGTGTTTTTTAACAAAGTCATGCCAAGTGATCCATCTTATTTTCAGTTGTAACTTCTTTTTTCACTTTCATTTATGTATTTGCAATTTTAATTTTGTTTCTTTGTTACCGTTCGTACGCATTTATTTAGGGGAGGATTGTGCCGTCGAAGCGTTAGTGCTCACTTCACTTTCTCTGTTTTTTTCTTGCGTGAACATAAAAAAGTGGTGTTGTCACTTAAAAGGGACTTGTCGTTCCAGTCTTTGTTTGCGACCGATGCGAGGTGATCGATGACAATTTTATTGGCTTTTGCAGACAAATGGCCTGAAATCATTTTTTTATTGAGATGTTCAACGGTAGCCGAATGATGAATGAGACCACAAACCAAAAGTAAATAACTATATGAAATTAAGGGTTATTACAGGGGATAAGGGGAAATAATGTTATGTACGCATAAAAAGAAATAAAGATGTCTGACTGGACCAGTTTTTATACCCTACAACATTAGATTCACTTTCGTGTTTAGGGACTCCATTTAGTTCGTCTTTAGAGACGCCTTTATGATCACGCCTATGTTGACTTTTCAAAAACAAATTTTTAAAAAATCCACGACTATGTTGGTTGCTCAAAAAATAATTTTTAAAAAATCCACGACTATGTTGGCTCCTAAACTTTTTTTAAATCTACGCCAAAAAATCTACGTTCTGGTCTGGAGAGACTACCTTCAGTTCGTCTATAGAGCTATTTAGCTATGAGTATTGAAATTTATAAGGATAATTACTTTTGCTATTTTGTTTGTCTGTAAGGAAGCTGATGTCGGCAAATGCTGAGCCGATGCTGGCGATTGTATAACATAGCGTCACACAAAGTGAACCGAAAAAAAAGAAAAATAAAAGAAAATCCATTAAACACAAAAGAAAATGGCTATGGCTGGCTCCTTTACAATGACGTTGCAAAATATTCGCCTCTAAAGGTTGGTTACTGACTTGGTGTTTTCCATCAATTCGTTCGTTTACAACGAGTTCATCAGATGAGTTCAATCTAATCTTTGGAAAGAAACCGTAAAACGATTGGCATGTCACTCAAAATGTTCATTGTATTTTCAATTTCAGTTATTTTGTAACAATTCTTTATTCGTTTTTTTTTTAAATTTTTGACTTGTAATGTTCCAAATCCTTTAAAAATCTTTCAGCATGAGAAAAAAATGAAATGTACCGCCTTTAAAAGAGTTTAAGTAACCAAAGTTGATGATTTGACGATGACATTGATTGTTGCAACCAACTGCCAACCATGGGATGGACTGGGATGGGAAATAATGTTGTTGTGTGTTTCCATCTATAGACAAAGAATAAGAAGAAGAAAAGGAAATTGATTTGAATTTTATTCATTCGATGATGATTGTAGAATGTTAAATGACTATTATGGATTTTACAAAAAAAGTGACTAGTCATGGCGCCACTGTATAAGATAATCCTTTTTAATGCTCACATATGTTGTAAATTTTTTATTATATTTTATTTTGAAATGAAATGGAATATTTTTTAAATGATAAATTATAGACGGATATTGGATTTTTTCTGCTGCTCATTCACACTTAATGAATAAATTCGTGTACAACATGGAGAATAGTTAGATATAAAGTTAGATTTTGAAAAAAATAGCCAGTTGCCAGGACTGTTTTTTATAGAAATAAAATTCGCAGGACACTGATTGTTTTTTATTTTAGAAAAATAAACGTTTTTTACACAGATTTGTTTTGTGCTTCGCGAAAATGTGTTAATATTGATTATTTGTAGTTAAGAGATTTGGTACCCAAAAGAACCCAAAGTACAAAATTACATGTAATCATTGAACAAACCTGCCCAAAATCGTCAAAATACCGAAAATTTGGAGCTAAGGTTATATAAGGCCTATACCTATACGCATTTGGATGATGTAAACCCCCATGACCATAGTGTGATTGCGATATCGAGAGATGATAAGTGGATACTTATGGTCGGAGTTGGTTGATCTTGACAACGTTTAATTTCAATAATTAAACCAGTAAGGAAAGTAGTAAAGTCGGACTCTGCCGACTATATGATACCCTTCACCACGTTGGGTATATTTTACATATGTATCCTAACAGACGACGCGTTTTATTATAAATCTATCTGAACCGATTTCAGGGAAACTTGAAAGATATATAGGAACTTTGGTGCACCAATTACCTTAAATCGGATGAAAATACACATGGGAGCTATATCTAAACCTGAACCGATTTTCACGAAACTTGGCAGACATCATTCTCGATCTTATTCATAACTCTGTGCCAAATTTCGTGCACATCAAAAGATTTCCAGGGACTTTAGTGGACTATTTACCTAAAATCGGGCGAAGCTTTATAAGGGAGCTTTATCTTAATCTGAACCGATTTTCACGAAACTTTGCACACATCATTCTATACTTAATTTAGTACGCTGTGTCAAATTTCGTGCAAATCGAAAGATATATAAGGACTTTGGTACACAATTAACCTTAAATCGGACGAAGATATATATGGGAGATGTATCTATATCTGAACCGATTTTCACGAAACTTTGTAAACATCATTCTAGACCTTATTCATTACGCTGTGCCAAATTTCGTACAAGTCAAAAGATTTCCAAGGACTTTAGTGGACTATTTACCTAAAATCGGGCGAAGCTATATATGGGAGCTATATCTAAATCTGAACCGATTTTCACGAAACTTTGCACATATCATTCTAGACTTAATTTAGTACGTTGTGTCAAATTTCGTGCAAATTGAAAGGTATATTGGGACTTTGGTTATATCTAAATCTGAACCGATTTTCTCGAAAACTGTGGCCTGTATCGTGTTTACAAATTATAATGGACAGACGGACGGACACACAGGCATACCTAAAAGTGGGTCAAAGACCTATATTTCGCTGCGTTACAAAATCTTTGGGGCTGCATAAAGCTATAATACCCTGGCAAAATAGTTGTGTAGGGTATAATTGTCAAGGAAAGTGCAGATATTGACAGCAAAAATTTAATTTATAGTTTCATAAGAATCCATATTAAATAGCCAAACAAGAATTGGAGTAAACATTTGTAACATTTTAAGTTACACCCCATACAAAAATAGAATGCAACATACAAAACTCCAATCAAAATATACATTTTTGACGATTTATTACAATTTAACGGTTCAGATTTGGATATAGCTCCCATATATATTTTCGTCACGATTTTATGTAAATGGTGCACCAATGTCCCTATATATCATTCGATTTACACGAAATTTTGCCCAGCATACTGAATTGAGTGTAGAATGACGTGTGTTAAGTTTCGTGAAAATCGGCTCAGATTCAGATATAGCGCCCATATACATTTTCGTCCGATTTTATGTAAATGGTGCACCAAAGTCCCTATATATCATTCGATTTGCACGAAATTTGGCATAGTGCACAGAATTGAGTCTAGAATGATGCGTTTTAGATAAAGCTCCCGTATATATTTTCATCCGATTTTAGGTAAATAGTGCACCAAAGTCCCTATATATCCTTCGATTTGCACGACAATTTAAGGGTAGCGTACTGAATTAAGTCTAGAACGATGTGAGTTAAATTTCGTGAAAATCAGTTTTGAACACTTTGACTTCGTCCATTAATATATTTTCGTCCGATTTAATGTAAATTGTCCACTAAAGACTAAAAGTTTGGCCGTCTGCCACACAATGTACAATGTACTGAAGTTACTATAACCTTTCGTGTATCAAGTTTTCTTGAAATCAGTTCAGATTTACATATTGCTCCTATATATACTTTCGTTTTAAGTGAACGATGCACTTAAGACCCAAACATAGCCCCCATATAAATGAACTGCCTGATTTTCTGTATTTGGAAGGTATGGCTGCATTCTCCCCAAGAAATGATGCACTGAAGTTTTGACAACACTGTTAGGGACCCTCTTTCCGACTGTCAGGGTATAGATGTAGTCTTTTAGTACCCATATAATACGAACCTTTAAAAAATAGCCAACTCACACAATATTAATACGTATCTTTTGCATAATACTAGTTTGAGAGGTTCCGTCTGGACTCAGATTTTGATTTAACTTAACTATTTCATTTTTTCTTTTTCAAAATTTTGACCATTATGCTTAAAGAATTATACATTTACACAAGTTTAGTTTTTGAAATTGAACTTTTTTGTATTCCATTCCTAAGAACAATAGGTTGCCCCCTATGATGTCAGAACATGATACTGGTCATTCCTTTTTTGACCCCAATGACGTCGTCAATAGTTACACAAGAAAAAGAGACCTGTTAATTTAAAGTGAAATAAATATTCATTGCAGTTGATGATGATGATGTCTCCCCGGTATGTGGCATGTTTCGCTAATAAGATGAGATAACTGAGAGACAGGGAAATAAAAAGTCCAAACCAAACAAAACGGTAATAAATCCTTCATTCACAAAAGACGATTGTAAAATCAATGGGAATATGTTTTCCTTTCAAAGTTATTGCACTTTTAATTGATAGTTGTTGGGGTTTTAGTGCTGTGTTAATGCAGTTTTATGACAATTTTAATTGTTTCGAATGAGACCGAACATATGTTGTTGCGAATTTATTTCAAAAATGTTATGCATGTTTGTGCGGGGAAATAAAATTGTGGGAATTACAGGTTTAGGTGAATATTCGCAATAAGTTAAATGGTTGAAAAGGGAAGTATAGAGTTTAGTTTTTATATTTTTGGAACTATGTTCAGATTTGTATATAGAACCCATAGTTTTTATATAAAAATCTATTCAATAAATTATAAATGAATGTAAGTCATCTATATCACGTGACTTACAAAGACACTTCGATTCTTTGCGATTTGTTTACCATTTTTATTTTTTTAATATTTCAGGTATTTTATTTTTTTCTTTAATTCAATCTCGTGTGTGCCGGCTGCTGTTGCCATTGCAAATGTCCATCCATTCGTGGCAATAATTCACATGGATGTCAGCACTATTTTGTTGGGGTTGCATGATTACCACGAGTACGTGTAATCGTCCACCCCTGTCTCTCTCGTTCTCTGTCCATGCCATAAAACAAAATATGCCCAAGAACATATTTACAAAATATTTTACATGATAGCCAAACAAAACAATCGACATTCATAATTTACCAGGTGTTGAATGGCAATAGTGATGGAGATGCATGAAGAAAAAACCGAATATCGGAACATTTTTCTAAGGATGCGAAAATATTAAGGATTTTTTCTAAGACCTACATAAGGTCTCATCCAAGTCGTGGATTTTTTAAAGAATATTTTTCAAGGGGACTCATCCAAGGCGTGGATTTTTTAAAGAATATTTTTCAAGGGGACTCATCCAAGGCGTGGATTTTTTAAAGAATATTTTTGAAGAGGACTCATCCAAGGCGTGGATTTTTTAAAAAATATTTTCAAGAAGTCTCATCCAAGGCGTGGATTTTTTAAAGAATATTTTTCAAGGGGACTCATCCAAGGCGTGGGTTTTTGTAAAGAATATTTTTCAAGGGGACTCATCCAAGGCGTGGATTTTTTAAAGAATATTTTTGAAGAGGACTCATCCAAGGCGTGGATTTTTTAAAGAATATTTTTGAAGAGGTCTCATCCAAGGCGTGGATTTTTTAAAGAATATTTTTCAAGAGGTCTTATCCAAGGCGTGGATTTTTTAAAGAATATTTTTCAAGAGCCAACTGAGGCGTGGATTTATTAAATAATATTTTTCAAGAGGTCTCATCATAGGCATGGATTTTTTAAATAATATTTTTCAAGAGGTCTTATCATAGGCATGGATTTTTTAAAGAATATTTTTCAAGAGGTCTCATCCAAGGCGTGGATTTTTTAAAGAATATTTTTCAAGAGGACTCATCCAAGGCGTGGATTTTTTAAAGAATATTTTTCAAGAGGACTCATCCAAGGCGTGAATTTTTTAAAGAATATTTTCCAAGAGGACTCATCCAAGGCGTGGATTTTTTAAAGAATATTTTTCAAGAGGACTCATCCAAGGCGTGGATTTTTTAAAGAATATTTTTCAAGAGGTCTCATCCAAGGCGTGGATTTTTTAAAGAATATTTTTCAAGAGGTCTCATCCAAGGCGTGGATTTTTTAAAGAATATTTTTGAAAGGGATCCAACCACATAAGGCGTGGATTTTTAAAAGAATATTCTTCAAGAGGTCTCATCCAAGGCGTGGATTTTTTAAAGAATATTTTTCAAGAGGTCTCATCCAAGGCGTGGATTTTTTAAAGAATATTTTTCAAGAGGTCTCATCCAAGGCGTGGATTTTTTAAAGAATATTTTTCAAGAGGTCTCATCCAAGGCGTGGATTTTTTAAATAATATTTTTGAAAGGGATCCAACCACACAAGGCGTGGATTTTTAAAAGAATATTCTTCAAGAGGTCTCATCCAAGGCTTGGAGTTTTTTAAGAATATTTTTCAAGAGGTCTCATCCAAGGCGTGGATTTTTTAAAGAATATTTTTTAAGAGGACTCATCCAAGGCGTGAATTTTTTAAAGAATATTTTCCAAGAGGACTCATCCAAGGCGTGGATTTTTTAAAGAATATTTTTCAAGAGGACTCATCCAAGGCGTGGATTTTTTAAAGAATATTTTTTCAGAGATCCAACCACACAAGGCGTGGATTTTTTAAAGAATATTTTTTCAGAGATCCAACCACACAAGGCGTGGATTTTTTAAAGAATATTTTTTCAGAGATCCAACCACACAAGGCGTGGATTTTTTAAAGAATATTTTTTCAGAGATCAAACCACACAAGGCGTGGATTTTTCAAAGAATATTTTTTCAGAGATCAAACCACACAAGGCGTGGATTTTTCAAAGAATATTTTTTCAGAGATCAAACCACACAAGGCGTGGATTTTTCAAAGAATATTTTTTCAGAGATCAAACCACACAAGGCGTGGATTTTTCAAAGAATATTTTTTCAGAGATCAAACCACACAAGGCGTGGATTTTTCAAAGAATATTTTTTCAGAGATCCAACCACACAAGGCGTGGATTTTTTAAAGAATATTTTTTCAGAGATCCAACCACACAAGGCGTGGATTTTTTAAAGAATATTTTTTCAGAGATCCAACCACACAAGGCGTGGATTTTTTAAAGAATATTTTTTCAGAGATCCAACCACACAAGGCGTGGATTTTTTAAAGAATATTTTTTCAGAGATCCAACCACACAAGGCGTGGATTTTTTAAAGAATATTTTTTCAGAGATCCAACCACACAAGGCGTGGATTTTTTAAAGAATATTTTTTCAGAGATCCAACCACACAAGGCGTGGATTTTTTAAAGAATATTTTTTCAGAGATCCAACCACACAAGGCGTGGATTTTTTAAAGAATATTTTTTCAGAGATCCAACCACACAAGGCGTGGATTTTTTAAAGAATATTTTTTCAGAGATCCAACCACACAAGGCGTGGATTTTTTAAAGAATATTTTTTCAGAGATCCAACCACACAAGGCGTGGATTTTTTAAAGAATATTTTTTCAGAGATCCAACCACACAAGGCGTGGATTTTTTAAAGAATATTTTTTCAGAGATCCAACCACACAAGGCGTGGATTTTTTAAAGAATATTTTTTCAGAGATCCAACCACACAAGGCGTGGATTTTTTAAAGAATATTTTTTCAGAGATCCAACCACACAAGGCGTGGATTTTTTAAAGAATATTTTTTCAGAGATCCAACCACACAAGGCGTGGATTTTTTAAAGAATATTTTTTCAGAGATCCAACCACACAAGGCGTGGATTTTTTAAAGAATATTTTTTCAGAGATCCAACCACACAAGGCGTGGATTTTTTAAAGAATATTTTTTCAGAGATCCAACCACACAAGGCGTGGATTTTTTAAAGAATATTTTTTCAGAGATCCAACCACACAAGGCGTGGATTTTTTAAAGAATATTTTTTCAGAGATCCAACCACACAAGGCGTGGATTTTTTAAAGAATATTTTTTCAGAGATCCAACCACACAAGGCGTGGATTTTTTAAAGAATATTTTTTCAGAGATCCAACCACACAAGAATATTTTTTCTGAGATCCAACCACACAAGGCGTGGATTTTTTAAAGAATATTTTTTCAGAGATCCAACCACACAAGAATATTTTTTCTGAGATCCAACCACACAAGGCGTGGATTTTTTAAAGAATATTTTTTCAGAGATCCAACCACACAAGAATATTTTTTCTGAGATCCAACCACACAAGGCGTGGATTTTTTAAAGAATATTTTTTCAGAGATCCAACCACACAAGGCGTGGATTTTTTAAAGAATATTTTTTCTGAGATCCAACCACACAAGGCGTGGATTTTTTAAAGAATATTTTTTCTGAGATCCAACCACACAAGGCGTGGATTTTTTAAAGAATATTTTTTCAGAGATCCAACCACACAAGGCGTGGATTTTTTAAAGAATATTTTTGCAAGGGATCCAACCACACAAGGCGTGGATTTTTTAAAGAATATTTTTTCAGAGATCCAACCACACAAGGCGTGGATTTTTTTAAAGAATATTTTTTCTGAGATCCAACCACACAAGGCGTGGATTTTTTAAAGAATATTTTTTCTGAGATCCAACCACACAAGGCGTGGATTTTTTAAAGAAATTTTTTTAGAGATCCAACCACACAAGGCGTGGATTTTTAAAGAATATTTTTTCAGAGATCCAACCACACAAGGCGTGGATTTTTTAAACAATATTTTTTCAGAGATCCAACCACACAAGGCGTGGATTTTTTAAAGAATATTTTTTCAGAGATCCAACCACACAAGGCGTGGATTTTTTAAAGAATATTTTTGAAACGGATCCAACCACACAAGGCGTGGATTTTTTAAAGAATATTTTTTCAGAGATCCAACCACACAAGGCGTGGATTTTTTAAAGAATATTTTTGAAACGGATCCAACCACACAAGGCGTGGATTTTTTAAAGAATATTTTTGAAACGGATCCAACCACACAAGGCGTGGATTTTTTAAAGAATATTTTTGAAACGGATCCAACCACACAAGGCGTGGATTTTTTAAAGAATATTTTTAAACGGATCCAACCACACAAGGCGTGGATTTTTTAAAGAATATTTTTGAAACGGATCCAACTACACAAGAATATCCGAATCTCCAGATTTTTTTGTAACATCCCAATATTCAAAATATATGAAAAACGCACATAAATATGTTCATTTGTATGTTCGAACAAATGGAATGAATATGCCCAGCAGGTTGTCGCCTAAACATGCGTGCGCACGCGTATAACATCAAAACAAATTAATACTGCCCTGATATTGAACTGATTATTTAATTTTCCCGGCAATCGATGAATGCCGTCTGCCGATGTTTGTTTTTGTTGTTCTTCAAATCGAAATGTGGTGATGGTGTGATTTTTCTTTTGGCAAAACCAAGTCCTTTGAAGCTATCCTAAATATGTTGTGTTGCTTGAGCGTTGAGAGGGCATAACACACGCACATCAATTATATGTGCCATGGTATTTTATCATTATTGTGTCGTCTTCTGCACAGTATCCAGCACCAAGGCACCGCACCACCATCACCACCACAGCATCGCATTGCATTGTGAGGGAATGAGTGAGAAGCTGGAAAGGAATCCTTGGACAATTGTGTTTTTTTTTTTTCTTTTGGCTTGGATTACATTTCAAAAGTAACATATCTCGGCATGGCACGCAATATCAGTTGTTGAGTGTCAAAAGAGTTTGAATTGTGTTGTGAAATAGGAAATCGTGTTGTTGTTAGGTTTCATTGGCATTTTGCAGTGCGTTCTGGGCTCATTGCCAAACATCTGGGAGTTGGACTCAGCGACTAATAGCTGAAACCCCCGATGTGAGGCTTTTGTATTTCGAATTTTGTTTTTTTCATTGATTTTTCCCCCTTTGTCATTCCGCACCCCACTAATAGATTGAGATTTCGTTTTTGGTTTTAATCAATTTTTTTGCTTATTTTCTGCCAAATCATTCTGTAATCACAGCTGCTGGGTTGAAAAAACAACTAACGACAAACAAAAGGATTTAGCTCGTGTATCCCCGTTTTTAACTTTTTTCGCTAAGACAAAAAACATTTTTTGGAAAATCCTTTTTTTTGCCACATTCGTCCGTTCGTTCGCATTCATAGCTCATCTGTCAAATTAGCCAATCATGATGATGTATCACTTTCGCACGCATCATTCCTTTGTGAATTGGCATTTGGTGTGTGTGTCCTCAGACGTGATTGAGTTGTTTGGTTGGATGAAAGGGTTGCTGTTGTTGTAGTTGTTTTCCTTTAAATGTCAGATTTGGTTTTGTGTCGCGTCATCAAACGGGTTGACAATCATGAAATAAACTGCTTTCAGTGATTGCATAATTTTTTTTTTTGTTATGTAATACATCACATGAATTCAATTTACATCTCTCACAATAGGCAGTTGATTCAGATTTTATTTTGATACAATAATGATTTATCCTTCATCACATTATATCGAATACGAATATTATTTTTATTTTTTATTTTAGAGGTCCTTGAGAAAAACTACGAAATATTAGAAGTGGGGCTTCTATTAAAGAATACATTTAAGATATTAATCCGAATTAATGCCGAACATAAAATCGTTTGGGAGTTTTAAATGGGTGTTATGCCAAGGTAAATTACTGTTAATAGAAAATGAAATATGAAACGACTGGCTATTGAAAACTTGTACCTACCGAAATACTCAAATTGTTAAAAATTGGCGGTATACTTTTATGGGGGCTATACAAATTTGGGGACAGATAGATGATTTGACACCCAATGAGAACCCGATTGAAAAGCGTATCTAGAATTCCCAGAATGCCGAATAATGGGGCAAGTAATATGGGAGCTATTCCGAAACTTTGTCCAATATTGATACTTTTTGGTAGGTAGATTTTATATCTAATGAGTGTCCCAAATATACAATTACTCCGTTTGAACAGCATGTCCAAACCTAGCAAAATTCGGAA
>NW_026883371.1:0-49350 GCF_032173495.1 Musca vetustissima
ATTTTTCAAGGGCCAACTGAGGCGTGGATTTATTAAAGAATATTTTTCAAGGGTCAACTGAGGCGTGGATTTATTAAAGAATATTTTTCAAGGGCCAACTGAGGCGTGGATTTATTAAAGAATATTTTTCAAGGGCCAACTGAGGCGTGGATTTATTAAAGAATATTTTTCAAGGGCCAACTGAGGCGTGGATTTATTAAAGAATATTTTTCAAGGGCCAACTGAGGCGTGGATTTATTAAAGAATATTTTTCAAGGGCCAACTGAGGCGTGGATTTATTAAAGAATATTTTTCAAGGGCCAACTGAGGCGTGGATTTATTAAAGAATATTTTTCAAGGGCCAACTGAGGCGTGGATTTATTAAAGAATATTTTTCAAGGGCCAACTGAGGCGTGGATTTATTAAAGAATATTTTTCAAGGGCCAACTGAGGCGTGGATTTATTAAAGAATATTTTTCAAGGGCCAACTGAGGCGTGGATTTATTAAAGAATATTTTTCAAGGGCCAACTGAGGCGTGGATTTATTAAAGAATATTTTTCAAGGGCCAACTGAGGCGTGGATTTATTAAAGAATATTTTTCAAGGGCCAACTGAGGCGTGGATTTATTAAAGAATATTTTTCAAGGCCAACTGAGGCGTGGATTTATTAAAGTATATTTTTCAAGGGCCAACTGAGGCGTGGATTTATTAAAGTATATTTTTCAAGGGCCAACTGAGGCGTGGATTTATTAAAGAATATTTTTCAAGGGCCAACTGAGGCGTGGATTTATTAAAGAATATTTTTCAAGGGCCAACTGAGGCGTGGATTTATTAAAGAATATTTTTCAAGGGCCAACTGAGGCGTGGATTTATTAAAGAATATTTTTCAAGGGCCAACTGAGGCGTGGATTTATTAAAGAATATTTTTCAAGGGCCAACTGAGGCGTGGATTTATTAAAGAATATTTTTCAAGGGCCAACTGAGGCGTGGATTTATTAAAGAATATTTTTCAAGGGCCAACTGAGGCGTGGATTTATTAAAGAATATTTTTCAAGGGCCAACTGAGGCGTGGATTTATTAAAGAATATTTTTCAAGGGCCAACTGAGGCGTGGATTTATTAAAGAATATTTTTCAAGGGCCAACTGAGGCGTGGATTTATTAAAGAATATTTTTCAAGGGCCAACTGAGGCGTGGATTTATTAAAGAATATTTTTCAAGGGCCAACTGAGGCGTGGATTTATTAAAGAATATTTTTCAAGGGCCAACTGAGGCGTGGATTTATTAAAGAATATTTTTCAAGGGCCAACTGAGGCGTGGATTTATTAAAGAATATTTTTCAAGGGCCAACTGAGGCGTGGATTTATTAAAGAATATTTTTCAAGGGCCAACTGAGGCGTGGATTTATTAAAGAATATTTTTCAAGGGCCAACTGAGGCGTGGATTTATTAAAGAATATTTTTCAAGGGCCAACTGAGGCGTGGATTTATTAAAGAATATTTTTCAAGGGCCAACTGAGGCGTGGATTTATTAAAGAATATTTTTCAAGGGCCAACTGAGGCGTGGATTTATTAAAGAATATTTTTAGGCGTGGATTTATTAAAGAATATTTTTCAAGGGCCAACTGAGGCGTGGATTTATTAAAGAATATTTTTCAAGGGCCAACTGAGGCGTGGATTTATTAAAGAATATTTTTCAAGGGCCAACTGAGGCGTGGATTTATATTTTTAAAGTATATTTTTCAAGGGCCAACTGAGGCGTGGATTTATTAAAGTATATTTTTCAAGGGCGTGGATTTTTTAAAGGATATTTTTCAAGGGTCATTACAAGGCATGGATTTTTTAAAGAATATTTTTCAAGGGTCAATACAAGGCGTGGATTGTTTAAAGGATATTTTTCAAGGATATCTGCGTTGTTTTTATTAAAAATTTACTTTTCAAGGGCGTTCAATTCGGTCTGGACAAACTTTGGATACCCTGCACCATAGGTACACTGACAATTACTTGAATTTAAAGTTCCAACCCCAGGTAGAACTATACTAATGCGAATGAATTTGGCTTTCAATCTGTGGAATTTGATGATTTTAGTAGAGAGATTTCGTGCCAAATGGAAAAAATACCAAATTACAACGATTTCGTTTGAAACGTGCTCAACTTAGGCATTTGAATGTCTAACTCATTGATTAGATTATAAAAAGTTCGATCCGTCCGATCGACATGTTGTCAGGGTATTATAGGTTTGTGCAGCCCCAAGAGTTTGTAACGCCACGAAAAATTGGTCTAGACCCACATTTATGTATACAGATCGTCATATCTCGACTAGCTGAGTCGAATTAGACATGTGTGTCCGTCCGTCCGTCTGTCCATTATAATTTGTAAACACGATACAGTTATGGACCAATCTTCATAACATTTTGCGTTTAGGATGGGTTCGGCCCAATGAAGATCCCTATTGTTTTTGGTACAGATCAGTTAATATTTAGGGGATGATATTGACCATATACTTTATTTTTGTCGGTTTTTCTGGTCGCTCTGGCGGTCGCAATAACTCCCAAACATCTCGAATTTTTACAGGGAGACTATATTGTGAGTTGGTTGCACCATTTACAAAAAATCGGACGAAACTATATATGAGAGCTATATCTAAATCTGAACCGATTTTCTCCAGTTTCAATAGGGTTCGTTTATTAAAGAATAATTCAAGGGACATGTGCCAAATTTCATCAAAATATTCATAAATGCGACCTATATTTGTTAACAAAAATTTTTCAAGGACGGATACTGACGGACATGGATTTACTTCAGTGGATATTCTCAAAAGGAACCATGAGTCTATCTCGATTCATTTTGCCTGTTACAAACATATGCACAAAGACATAATACTCTGTACCACAGTGTTGTGAAGGGTATAAAAATTAAGTCCACCTATAGCCCTGGTAGTCTTTATTTTATTTATTTTTATACCCTTCACCACACTGTGGTACAGGGTATTATGTCTTTGTGCATATGTTTGTAACAGGCAAAAGGAAACGAGATAGGCACATGGTATTTTTCAAGGGAATATGCATAGAATCACTTTCTGAATATTTTCCGCATGGCCGTCTGTCCGTCCATGTATTTTTGTGAACAAAGTACAGGTCGCATTTATGATCCGATTTGGATGAAATTTGGCATAGGTCATTTTTGGGCCAAGGACTGAACCCTGGATTGAAATTGGGAAAAATATTTTTCAGAGGGATATAGCTCCCATATATTTTTTCACCCGATATAGGCACCAAAGTACCTATATATCATTCGATTTGCACGAAATTTGGCATAGCGTACTGAATGAGGTCCAAAATGATGTGTGCTGAGTTTCGTGAAAATCGGGTCAGATTTAGATATAGCTCCCATATATATTTTCGCCCGATATAGGCACCAAAGTACCTATATATCATTCGATTTGCACGAAATTTGGCATAGTGTACTGAATTAGGTCCATAATGGTGTGTGCTGATTTTTCGTGAAAATCGGTTCAGATTTAGATATAGCTCCCATATATATTTTCGTCCGATTTAAGGTAAACGTGGCACCAAAGTACCTATATATTTTCGATTTCCACGAAATTTGGCATAGCGTACTGAATTAGGTATAGAATGATGTGTGTTAAGTTTCCTGAAAATCGGTTCAGATTTAGATATAGCTCCCATATATATTTTCGTCCGATTTAATTTAAATGGTGCACCAAAGTCCCTATATATCTTTCGGTTTGCACGAAAGTTGGCACATCGTAATCAATTAGGAATATAATGGTGTGTGTTAAGTTTCCTGAAAATCGGTCCAGATTTAGATATAGCTCCCATATATATTTTCATCCGATTTAATCTGAATGGTGCACCAATGTCTCTATATATCTTTCGATTTGCACCAAAGTTGGCACAGCGTAATGAATTAGTTATAGAATGGTGTGTGTTAAGTTTCCTGAAAATCGGTTCAGATTTAGATATAGCTCCTATATATATTTTCGTCCGATTTAATGTAAATGGTCTACCAAAGTCCCTATATATCTTTCGATTTGCACGAAATTTGGCACTGCGTTATGGATGAGGTCTGGAATGATGTGTGTTAAGTTTCCTGAAATCGTTGAAATCGGTTCAGATTTAGATATAGCTTCTATTTCATCTGTTGAATATGCTCAAAGTGGTGAAGGGTATCATATAGTCGGCCCCGTCCGACTTTACTACTTTCCTTACTGGTTTTTTTTTTTTTTTTGATTAATTTTTTTTAAGAAATGCTAGAGATCGATGTGTTAAAGGACCACCCGAACTCCTTGTTTGAAACACCTTGTTTTCTGAAGGACCTATAAAAGTAGATTTCTCCCTAGCTATACGCGTGGATTTTTTAAGACTATTTTCAAAGAGGTATTTAAGAAATATTTCCATAGAATTCCTGTATGAATTCACATCTCTATATAATTAATATTACATTTTCATGCCCTTAACAAAAGAACAAAAGGTCATCACTCTTCAAACAAGACAAGTACTAATTATTTTAATTACTGTGCCCTCCAACTGTTAACTCGAAATATTTGTTTTCTTAAAACGAGAAACAAACGAGAAAATAAACACCAAAATTCAATTTAGTTTGACCATTAAACTGTTGGGAGAAAATTAAGTAAGCGTGTATTTAAACCCGTAAACTAAATGAAATAACGAACAATCGATTTTAATGGTGTGAAGTTAATAAAACACGAGGCCACAATATTAGGGGCCTGCCAAAATAAATATTAGACACATTAACATGTACTCAAGCAAGGTTCTGCGGAAAAAGACATTGGGGAAAATTTCTCTAAAAATACATTTACTAGTAGGTCTTGAAATTTTCTTCTCCTTTGTAGACTTTGAAAAATATTCTTAAAAATTCTTCTCTTTAGAATGCCCAGTTTGTTGTTTTTATAAAAAACAACTATTTATTACTACTTGTCCGCCGAGGGGTAAGGCAGGGAATACTATAGTTTCGGATCTCGCCACTGATCCTCATCAGTTCCCTTAGATTTTGTTGGGATATTATCCCCAGAAGCTATTAATAGCTTCTTTACAAAAAACCTTTCATACCCAAATGTCAAATGTGACAATTCGAAGGTCTTACGTTAACAGCAATACGACCCCAATGAGAAGTTCGTTTCGTTGGCGCCTGACTTCGTGGTCAACAAGGCATTTGCAGACAAATACAATACATTTCCCACTGCTGCAGATTCAGCCTGACTATTTTGCAAAAACAAAATACAAATGATATCCCAACTAACCCGCCAACACTACTAAAATTCTTAAAAAATCTTTAGCAGACCTTAGTAGGCCTGGAAAAAATCTTCATTAAAAATCCTCGCCTTAGTAAGCCTTGAAAAAAATATTCTTAAAAAATTCACGCCTTAGTAACCCTTGAAACAAATCTTCTTGAAATTGTATTTTTTACAAAATGCACGCCTTAGTAGGCCTTAAAAAAATCTTCATAAAAAAACCACGCCTTAGTAGGACTTAAGAAAAATCTTCATAAAAAATCCACGCCTTAAAAAATCTTCATAAAAAATCCACGCCTTAGTAGGCCTTAAAACAATCTTCATAAAAAATCCACGCCTTAGTAGGCCTTAAAAAAATCTTCATAAAAAATGCACAATGTACCCTTCACCATTTTGGGTATATTCAACAGATGAATTTTAACAGTCGTCGCATTTTTGAAGGACCAGTAAAATGAAATTGGATCCATAAACATGTCTTTCAGCAACCTATACTAAATTTTTCATTTGGTCAGATATATATCTGATCCTATATCTAAGTCTAAACCGATTTCAACGAAACTTGCTAGAGATTAATTTATACTAACCAGAGATTAATTTTCATTAACTTCATTGTACAAAATTTTGTGGCAGCTGGACAAACCTAGGGTCTTTAATGCACAATTTACTAAAATAAAAAGAAAAAAATATATAGGACCTATATCTAAATCTGAACCGATTTCCACGAAACTTAGCACACATAATTCTAGACTCAATTCAGTACGTCATGCCCAATATTGTGCAAATCGAAAGATATATATTGACTTTGGTGCACCATTTATATTAAATCGGAGGAAAATATAAATCTGAACCGATTTTCAAGAAACTTAACATACATCATTCTGGACCTAATTTTGTACCTTATGCAAAATTTCCTGCAAATCGAAAGATATTTTGGGACTTGGAAGCCCTAATTACCTTAGATCGGACGGAAATATATATGGGAACTATATATAAATCTGACCCGATTTTCTCGAAACATGGCACACTTCGTTCTGGACCTAATTCAGTATTCTATGCCAAATTTCGTGCAAATCGAAAGATATATAGGAACTTTGGTGTCCCATTTATCTTAAATCGGAGGAAAATATATGTGGGAGCTATATATAAATCTGACCCGATTTTCTCGAAAATTGGCACACTTCGTTCTGGACCTAATTCAGTACCCTATACCAAATTTAGTGCAAATCGAAAAATATATAGGAACTTTGTTGCCCCATTAACTTTAAATCGGACGGAAATACATATGGGAGCTATATCTAAATCTGAACCGATTTTCACGAAACTTAGCACACATCATTCTAGACCTAATTCAGTACTCTATGCCAAATTTCGTGCAAATCGAATGATATGTAGGGACTTTGGTGCACCATTTACCTTAAATCGGACGATACTATATATGGGAGCTATATCTAAATCTGAATCGAATTTTCCCAATTTCAACAGGGATCGTCCTTGGGCCAAATAAGTGAACTGTGCCAAATTTCATCCGATTTTTTTTTTTAAATTTACGCCCTGGTAAGCCTTGTTGGTCATTTAACATCAAAAAGGCCTTTTTATCCCCTACTCCGGCCCACTTATATCATGTTGTATATATAAATTAGACTAGAACACGCACACATCTACAAACAACATCTAAATTGTTAAAAACATTCAAGAGATAATTCTCGAATACCAGAAAGGTCATCGTCAAATTCCAATGAAAATATTCTCAACAAATTGTTTGTTGTTGTGGGTGATGGGTCGTGAAATTTATAGGCAAACTTTGAACAGGCTCAAGGTTTTAAAGGAGCGTGCTAATGACTTAGTGATAACGATGATGAGAAATTTGCATGTTTCGAACATCACCCAATAAAATAACTAAAAACCAGGAGATAACGTTTAGTTTTATGGCCTAACCCTTTAAATGATAATAAATTACAAAACCATAAATCAGGACATGATTTTTAGTTGGTTATTATAATTTAATAACTTGTATGTTCTTGTTGTAGTAGTGCCTAACACCCTTTACCTTACCCACTAATTTCCATGTATGTTTCCTCTCTCTCCGCCCTCTCTTTACAGAATTGGCGCCATCGCCTACAGGGTGTCATACAACTGGAACAATCACTCAGATCCTCCGACAATTTAGCACGTGTCCAACCCTGTTTGGATTCTCTGCTGCGCACCCTACTCTCCTCGGAGTGCAAAGCCGAAGTGGCCGAGGAAAAACGAAAACTATTAATTAATTTGATAACACGCCTGCCACTGGACAATTTGGAAGACCGCACAATGCAAATTATGAGTGGCCTGTGTCGGCAGGGTGGTGCCGGGGCCAATCGGGTGTGCAAAGCCCTAATGCAACGCCTGCCACCGTCGGCCATTATTTTGAAATTGATATCGCAGGACTTTCTGCATGCCAAAAGCTCAAGGGTAAGTTCTCAATTTGTTCTCTTTTGGTTTTTTGTGTGTTTACTTTGTCTCCATGAAAAAAAGAGATACAAAAAGAAAAACAGAATGAAAACACTCAAATAAAAGGAAATGGAAAATTACATAGGTTCCGAAGTTAGAGTTGCCGTTCGGATTAATTTTTTCAACCATAAATGGAATTTTTAAAGTTATTTTTAAGACCAAAATAAGGTTTGGCTTTTTTAAACAATAATTTTTAAGGCTTATTTTTTCCAAGCCTTCAGAAGGCGTGGATTTTTTAAAGAATATTTTTTCCAGGCCTTCATAAGGCGTTGATTTTTTAAAAACTATTTTTCCTGGGCGTTGATTTTTTAAAGAAAATTTTTTACAGGCCTATATAAGATGTGGATTTTCAAGGTATATAATAAATATCCCTCGCAAATTTCCAAAAATTGTCTTGTCATAGAAATTTCCCAAAAGTGCTTATTCATAAAATTCTCCCAAATTGGCCACCCGATAACAAAATTTTCATAATGCGGCTGCCACCACCAGTGAATGAATTTAGTAAGTGCTGGGTGCAGCGGTCTGTGCACTTCTTTGATTTGAACATTAATTTAATGCTAATTTTTTTCTGTGGTTTCGTTTCGATTCATGTCTATCAACGTCTGGTGGTCAGTCAACAGCTACTGAATGTGACTGAATGTTCATCGGCAGTATTCGTCACATTTCGATTTGCATGATGTTTGATGGTTCCAAATGAACTGGGCACCTTGTGCTCAATGCATTTCATTTACATGTCGTCAAACTTCCGTCGTCGTATTCGACCACATCGTTACTACACACACACATATACACGTGAATATTAATAATTGTTGGAAAAGTAAAATCTATGAACAACAATGGTCAATGGGAAAATGTAGGGAAGGATTCCACCAAGGAACTCTTGAGAATGTTTTTTTAATCCACGCTTTATGAAGGCCCGGGAGAAATATTCTTTAAAACATCCACGCCTTATGAAGGTCTGGAAGAAATATTCTTTAAAACATCCACGCCTTATGAAGGTCTGGAAGAAATATTCTTTAAAACATCCATGCCTTATGAAGGCCTGGAAGAAATATTCTTTAAAACATCCGAGCCTTATGAAGGCCTGGAAGGAATATTCTTTAAAAAATCCACGCCTTATGAAAGCCTAGAAGAAATATTCTTTAAAAAAATCCACGCCTTATGAAGGCTTGGAAGAAATATTCTTTAAAAAAATCCACGCCTTATGAAGGCCTGGAAGAAATATTCTTTAAAAAAATCCACGCCTTATGAAGGTATGAATAAAATATTCTTTAAAAAATCCACGCCTTATAAAGGTCTGGAAAAAATATTCTTTAAAAAATCCACGCCTTATAAAGGTCTGGAAAAAATATTCTTTAAAAAATCCACGCCTTATAAAGGTCTGGAAAAAATATTCTTTAAAAAATCCACGCCTTATGAAGGCCTGGAAGAAATATTCTTTAAAAAATCCACGCCTTATGAAGGCCTGGAAGAAATATTCTTTAAAAAATCCACGCCTTATAAAGGTTTGGAAAAATATTCTTTAAAAATACACGCCTTATAAAGGTCTGGAAAAAATATTCTTTAAACCAGTGAGCGGAGCAGTATAGTCGGACGGGGCCGACCATGCGATACCCTACACAACTACCACGAACTCTAACTTTCTGAGGATGTTTATTCCGAGTCTGAGTAATATTTCGTGATATTTGCCCCCTCTTGTCCGATTAGAGGTTAACAACACCTCTTCCTTACTTTTTTCGAATATTCAGTACAGTCCTTCTATTTACTTGTCCAGATTACCTTCACGGTGGGTTGTGTTATGATTTTCGGATTATACTCTACTCGAAAACACACAAAAAATTATGTTTTCGGTCCATTTCATCCCAAAATTTTAATCTGATCATCACCGAAAATTATAGGCGTTGTTCTTGACCATAACTGGAACTTCGTGAAAAATTTCAAAGCCATCAGCGCGATATTTCTCCCTCTAATGTGGTAATGGGTTACTGAATAATATCTGAATACGTAAGCACCTGTAAATATTTGACTGCAACTCCCACATCTGAGTAGATACATCACTATATTTGGTATCAATTTAAAGGCCAACCACTCCTCTTGGATGTGCTATCAACTCCTGGGGTCTACATCCTCCAGGAGTAAATATATATGCCATAGAATACAAATTTTGTCATTTTTCACACAAAAGTCAGGGTCCATTTGACCCGCTAAATATTGACCGATCTTTATCAAAACATGCATGCTTATTCTCTGGCCCGATCCCCTTCTCCATGCAAAAATTCGCGGTGTTTGGGCCATAATTGCGGCCTCTGGAGCGACCAGAAAAACCGACAGAAATTTAGTATTTGGTCCATTTCATCCCCTAAATATTAACCGATCTTTTCCAAAAACAATAGGGGTCTTCATTGGCCAGAACCCATCCTACATGCAAAATTTCGTGAAGATTGGTCCATAACTGTGGCCTGTATCGTGTTTACAAATTATAATGGACAGACGGACGGACGGACGGACACACATGTCTAGATCGACTCAGCTAGTCGAGATATGACGATCGGTATACTTAAAGGTGGGTCTAGGACCAATATTTCGCGGCGTTACAAACATTTGGGGCTGCACAAAGCTATAATACCCTGACAACATAGTTGTGTAGGGTATAAAAATCCACGCCTTATGAAGGCCTGGGAGAAATATTCTTTAAAAAATCCACGCCTTATGAAGGCCTGGGAGAAATATTCTTTAAAAAATCCACGCCTTATGAAGGCCTGGAAAAAATATTCTTTAAAAAATCCACGCCTTATGAAGGCCTGGAAAAAATATTCTTTAAAAAATCCACGCCTTATGAAGGCCCGGAAGAAATATTCTTTAAAACATCCACGCCTAATGAAGGTCTGGAAGAAATATTCTTTAAAACATCCACGCCTTATGAAGGCCTGGAAGGAATATTCTTTAAAACATCCACGCCTTATGAAGGCCTGGAAAAAATATTCTGTAAAAAATCCAAGCCTTATGAAGGCCTGGAAAAAATATTCTTTAAAAAATCCACGCCTTATAAAGGTCTGGAAAAAATATTCTTTAAAAAATCCACGCCTTATAAAGGTCTGGAAAAAATATTCTTTAAAAAATCCACGCCTTATGAAGGCCTGAAAAAATATTCTTTAAAAAATCCACGCCTTATGAAGAAGGCCTGGGAGAAATATTCTTTAAAAAATCCACGCCTTATGAGGACCTCGAAAAATTCTTCTTTAAAAAATCCACACCTTATGAAGGCCTGGAAAAAATATTCTTTAAAAAATCCACGCCTTATGAAGGCCTGGAAAAAATATTCTTTAAAAAATCCACGCCTTATGAAGGCCCGGAAGAAATATTCTTTAAAACATCCACGCCTAATGAAGGTCTGGAAGAAATATTCTTTAAAACATCCGAGACTTATGAAGGCCTGGAAGGAATATTCTTTAAAACATCCACGCCTTATGAAGGCCTGAAAAAATATTCTTTAAAAAATCCACGCCTTATGAAGGCCTGGAAAAAATATTCTTTAAAAAATCCACGCCTTATGAAGGCCTGGAAAAAATATTCTTTAAAAAATCCACGCCTTAGGAAGGCCTGGAAAAAATATTCTTTAAAAAATCCACGCCTTATGAAGGCCTGGAAAAAATATTCTTTAAAAAATCCACGCCTTATAAAGGTCTGGAAAAAATATTCTTTAAAAAATCCACGCCTTATAAAGGTCTGGAAAAAATATTCTTTAAAAAATCCACGCCTTATAAAGGTCTGGAAAAAATATTCTTTAAAAAATCCACGCCTTATAAAGGTCTGGAAAAAATATTCTTTAAAAAATCCACGCCTTATGAAGGCCTGGAAGAAATATTCTTTAAAAAATCCACGCCTTATAAAGGTCTGGAAAAAATATTCTTTAAAAAATCCACGCCTTATGAAGGCCTGGGAGAAATATACACGCCTTATAAAGGTCTGGAAAAAATATTCTTTAAAAAATCCACGCCTTATGAAGGCCTGGGAGAAATATTCTTTAAAAAATCCACGCCTTATGAAGGCCTGGGAGAAATATTCTTTAAAAAATCCACGCCTTATGAAGGCCTGGAAAAAATATTCTTTAAAAAATCCACGCCTTATGAAGGCCTGGAAAAAATATTCTTTAAAAAATCCACGCCTTATGAAGGCCCGGAAGAAATATTTTTTAAAACATCCACGCCTAATGAAGGTCTGGAAGAAATATTCTTTAAAACATCCGAGCCTTATGAAGGCCTGGAAGGAATATTCTTTAAAACATCCACGCCTTATGAAGGCCTGAAAAAATATTCTTTAAAAAATCCACGCCTTATGAAGGCCTGGAAAAAATATTCTTTAAAAAATCCACGCCTTATGAAGGCCTGGAAAAAATATTCTTTAAAAAATCCACGCCTTAGGAAGGCCTGGAAAAAATATTCTTTAAAAAATCCACGCCTTATGAAGGCCTGGAAAAAATATTCTTTAAAAAATCCACGCCTTATGAAGGTCTGAAAAAAATATTCTGTAAAAAATCCAAGCCTTATAGAGGTCTGGAATATTCTTTAAAAAATCGACCCCTTTAAAATATTCTTCAAATAAATCGATGTTTTTAATAGATTTTTGTTGCTTGGCTATCCTTCCCATTTGTTTGGTTTGACCTATGGCAATTAATTACAATTATTTTCCTTACAATCTGTAAATAAATTACACTTTGTTAGAACAAATTCGAAACAAACACACACAGACATATTCACACAGTTAACCTGTCTCTGTCAATTTATGACTTTATGTTAATTTTTTAATATTTTTTGTTTTCATATTTCCCCCACTCCTCCTTTACAGTTCCGTGAACATGCCTTACAAATGGTGATCTACGCACTCATGACCTTTCCCAGTACCTGTTTCGATACGCCGACTTGCATTACTAATGCCACATATGCCGCACTGAATCGTAAGCGTCGGGTACGCCAAGCAGCACTTGATGTCCTGGCAGTGTTGGGTCAGATTTCCTCCAGCCGCGAAGTGCTTGATGTGGTGCAACAAATTGCCAGTTCACGTGATGATGGTGCAGCATTGGTAGCAGCAGTTAAGACCCGTTTGTCACGCAAACAGCTACCATTGGTGAGCACTGATGGTGCGGTACAATATTCATTGCATGTGCCACCCTCACAATTGGCCGTAGCTACTGCGTCAAATATCACTGATAGTGTGGCAAATGAGAGCAGCTCCGCATTAGAAGACTACAAAACCTCGAAATCAAATGACAATGTAAACGCCACCTCCCACACAGAGGGCAATGGCCAACAGGGTCCCGACATAGACTGGATAACGGCGGGTATTGGTTCGGTGTCACCCTCCTCTCTTAAGAGAAGAGCTCAGCGGACACGTGTTAGTACACAGCAAAGTTTTCGTTGCCTGAAAACCGGGTAAGTTTTCAGATATTAAAATTGAATTTATTACTTTTTAATTATCCTCTCATTACAGTTCGAATAGTGATGACCCGCTCTATCGACAATCATTTCGCAAGCCCACGGAAATCTCCATACATTCGAAGATATTTGAAAATGTACGTAGGTATATGGGTTGTGGTGATAGTAACGTTGTTTTCACCAAGGGAATATAATCGCTTGTTAAAAGTCAAACAGAAAAGTAACCTTGAATGTCAATATAGTTTTAAGTGTTGTTGTTAGGGTAGTACTATAATTTACACTTGGTTGTAGTGTAAACAGATTAATGGTAACACTTCATACTTTGATTTAGATATGTAAATTCATAGGTAAATGGTTAGTGTGAAAACGGGATATATTACAAGCCCTAATAGAATGCACATGATGTAGTTGACAGTTATTTAAGGGAAAGATTCCCAAAATTCGCCGAACATAATTTTTCTAAAAACTTAGTGGCAAAAAGGTCATAAGTTCGAAGGTGTAGTTTCGATCATAATATTATATTTTCGTGGTAGAAAAAAAGCACATTGATTAAAAAACTGTGAGAGAAATAGGATGGTCCATGCAGAACTCGGAATATTTAAGATAGAGGTTTGGTTTACACACATTGTCACTGCTTTTAGGATATTTTCGTATAGCTCCCTTCATTTTATCAAAAAATGCCAATATGGGTTCACGTTTTGGTATATCCTCTACAAAAGGGTACCCAGCATTTTTATACCCATCACCATAGTATGGAGGGTATATTAGTTTTGTTTTTCCGTTTGTAACTTATCGAAATAATAATTTCCCACCCTATAAAGTATATTTATTCTTGATTAGCGTAAAATTCTATGACGATCTAAGCATGTTCGTCTGCCTGTTGTAATCATTCTAGCGTCTAAACGAATTGAGACAGAACTCCAAAATTTTGCATTGAATCGTCTTTGGTCCGCAGGCAGGTCAAGTTCGAAGATGGGCTATATCGGTCCACGTTTAGGCATAGCTTCCATATAAGGGCACCCCCAATTTTCAGAATTTTGGGGATCTCGAGCGCGTTTTTTAACTCAAATGTTCGCTCAAATTTGGTACAATAGGTTCTTATTGGGTAGCAAATCTCTCCAAAAAAAATTAAAATTATAGGTCAATTTTTTCGGGCAGCCCCCATATAAGGGTACCCCCAATTTATGGTATTTTGGGGTTCTTGAGCGCGTTTTTCAACCGAATTCGCTAAAATTTGGTACAATGTATACCAAATTTCTCCACTATAAATTTTAAATATCGGTCCACTTTTTTTTTTTTTTTTTTTTTGTAGTACCTATGCAACGGTTTCCCAATTTTCGGTTTTTGGGGGGTTTTGACCTGATTTTTTTACCGAATTGGCTGTAATTAAGTACTTTGAGTTCTTAATGGGTAGCAAATATCTCCACAAAAAAAAATTATAAATATAGGTCCATTCGGGTAGCCCCCATATAAGGGCACCCCCCATTTTGTGTATTTTGGGGTTCTTGAGCGCGTCGTTCAACCGAATACATACTTTAAGTTCTTATTGGGTAAAAAATCTCTCCACTAAAAATTATAAATATAGGTCGATTTTTTCTAGTAGTCCCCATATAAGGGTACCCCCAATTTTCGATATTTTGAGGTTCTTGAGCGCGTTTTTCAACCGAATTCGCTGAAATTTGACATTTTGTAGTTGTATATGGTAGCAAATCTCCCCACTAGGGGTAGTCCCCATATAACCCCCTTCACCACACTGTGGTACAGGGTATTATGTCTTTGTGTATATGTTTGTAACAGGCAAAAGGAAACGAGATAGACACATGGTTCCTTTTGAGAATATGCAAAGAATCACTTTCTGAGTCGATTGTAATTGTAAACAAAGTACACGTCGGGTTTATGATCCGAATTGGATGAAATTTGGCATAGGTCACTTATTTGGCCCAAGGACGAACCCTATTGATTTTGAGAAAAATCGGTTCAGATTTCGATATAGCTCCCATATATATTTTCGTCCAATTTAATGTAAATGGTTCACCAAAGTACCTATATATCTTTCTATTTGCACGAAATTTGGAATAGTGTACTGGATAAAGTCTAGAATGATGTGTGGTACGTTTGGGGAGAATCGGTTCAGATTTCGATATAGCTCCCACACATACATATGTATTCCACCGATTTTATGTAAATGGTGCACCAAACTCCTAATGTTTGTTCGATTAACACTAAATTTTGCACATCGTATCAAATTGAGACTTAATGACGTTATTGGGTTTTGTTGAATTTGGTGCAGATGCAGCCATAGCTTCCATACGTATTTCGAACGGGTGTCTGATTGAAATTAATTTTTAACAGTGCGGCGTACCGAATAGCGTGTATCAATTTTGCTATAAATCGTTTTCCATAAATGTGTCCCATGGCCGAATGAAATTTACGCATGTCCGTCCGTCTGCCCATGTCAGGTTTTGAAGAAAATACAGGTACCTTTTATAATGAAATGAAATTCGGCACAGCTAAAATGCGACGTCTGTTAGGGCATATATCGAGTGAAGGGTATCATAAAGTGGCGTTCCCTCCATCAAAACGTGCACCTATATTGAATAATTTTTGGTAGTAATATTTGTCTGTAGAAAGTAAAATATTAGATTAGAGCTAATTCAGAAAAGTGTGTATGTAATCTTCAAAATACCGAATATGCGGAAAGTATGGAATTGTCCACCTAGGGGTAAGGCAAAGAAGACTATAGTTCCAAATCTAGCTACTGTTCCTCATCAGTTCCCTTAGTATTTTAGGGGTATTCTCCCTGAAAGCTATTTATAGCTTCCTAACATATCCATAGCCATATGTCTCATGTAACAAATCAGAGTACTTACGATACCACCTTACTGAGAAGTTAATTGGTGTCTTACTTCGTGGTTAACAAGACATTTGCAGAACAACGCATTTAAATATGTTCGAGGTTTTAAGATCCTTTCACATTTCCAATCGAAATTATTGCATACATATATACATTACATTATGGCATAGTCCCATGTATATATACAATCCGATGCCTGTATACTTGATATATCGTTTCGGATCATTAAACCTACGTATTATTATTTATACCCTACAGATACTGTGGTACAGGTATGCCTGTCTATGTATTATTATCAAAGATGTGCAGGTCATATTTACTATACGAATAAGATAAAGTTGTGAACAGATCCTTTATTTAAAGCTGAATGGCAAATCATACTGAAATTTGAGAAAAAGTCGATTCAAATTTAGATATAGCTCCAAATCCTTATCGTTTACTAAAGTCACTTAAGACAACATTTTGTTCAAGATTTAACATAAAGTAAAATCAATTCATGTTCAATTCGGTTCGATATTATGTCAGGAGTCCACAAACACGCTACATATGTCCGATCGTCAGTATATATAATCATTGGGGAGAAATAGTTGTTGAGCTTTGTTTAAGTCGTATGTAACAATAAGAATTTATGGAACATCTCCATCTCCTTCTCTTACTGGTTATTGACGTATTTGATTTCGAATCAATAAACTACTGTACCGTATCAACAACACCTGGAAGCAGTTTAATTTAAATGCATAGGCAAGTCTGAGGGTAATAACCAATTATTTTAAGTTCTCTTCAAATGAATGTGTTTTAGTGTCGAAATTGTCACACCTTCCAATTGTTTAGATTTATATGTAAACAATAAGTATATATTAGGACGTATAGACGTTACGACAACGATACTAGTGAAGACAATTTATCTGATGAAAAAATCCGTCTACCATGTTACACTGCTGTTACTGCTATTAAAATTTCTCGTATTTTTCCAATTTAACTGTCCGATTAATCACACAGGTGGTGGATATGGTTAAGGTTTACAAGGAAAAATTAGCAGCAGTCACAAATGTATCTGATTTTGTTATTGTGTTTTTTAATTAAGCCATATACAAACATCAAATTTTGTAATGGAGGTATATTGAAAATGACACACTTCTCTTGGGAGAAGATGAAATATCAAACTACAAACCCTTGAAAAGTTAGGCTAAGACCCTGAACATACTGAAAACTAGTCGGAATTCCTATAGCCATTTGTGCCTAGGACTATTAGAATGCCTATATGTCGATGGTTTTATTTCGCATCAATTCTCTGTGAATCTTGGGTTTCTGTGAATTTAATTTGAATTTTGTGTTGCATGCAAATGTTGACTATCTAATGTACCTTTAAATCTATATATGAAGAGAAAAAAAATAAAAAGTATAGTCCCCACATATTATACTACAAGGAACCACAATATAGCTGAACCGACAATTGATTTTAAAAAGTCCTTTTGAAGATTATCATTACAAAAGGGAGATTACAAGTACAATATATGTTCAGGTTTTTTATTTGATATGTCAGGAATTCGATATACCATTTATAAAGAATCTGATATTTCTTTGCAAGATCTCTCACCACGCCTCTAGCTACGATTTTGCTTTGACTGAATCACCTTAAAAATCCCCACATTGTTATCGGACATTTCATTTGCAAAATCTCCTTAAAAATCCACATCTTCAGTTCGGATATTTCATTGACAAAATGTCCTTAAAAATTCACTTTTTTGGATCGTATATTTCTAGAACAGATTCTTTTTAAAACTCCATGCTTTTGGGGTCGGATATTTGTTCGACAAAATCTCCTTTAAATGCACGTCTTCAGGTCGGATATTTCACTTACAAAATTTCCTTCAAAATCCACACTTTTGGATCTCTGCAAAATCTCCTTAACAAGCCATACCTTTGGATCGGTTATGTCTTTGACAAAGTTTTTAAAAATGCACATCTTTGAATTCGATATTTCGTTGGAAACGCTCCATAAAAATTCACGACTTGAAATGGGATGTTCCTTTGACAAGATCTCCTTAAAAATCCAAGCCTTGGGATCGGATATTTCTTTGTGAAAATCTTCTTAAAAATTCATGCCTTAGGATCGGATATTTTTCTTTGCGACAATCTACATAAAAATTCACTCATTGGGAACGGATATTTCTTCGTGAATATTTCCTTAAAAAAACACACTTTGGAATCGAAATAGCAGAATATCAAAACTTGGCCCGATATTGATAATTTTTGGTGGAAGGATTTGACACCTACTGAGAACGGGGCCGAATGTATGATACCCTTCACCACTATGCTCAATTTTGTACGTTGTGCAAAATTTCATGTCAATCTGACAAACATGAGGAGTTTGATGCACCATTTACTTTAAATCGGAAGCTATATCCAAATATGAACCGATTTCACCAAAACTTGTCACTGGTTAGGTTATACTAATTTTAGTACGTTTTGTTCCCATCAGACATATATTGGTTCCTTGGTGCGCCAATTACTTAAAATCAATCGATTGGTCCAAATAAATGAGCTGTGTCAAATTTCATCCAATTCGGATAATAATTGCGACCTGTACTTTGTTTACAATTTAACACCAACAGGCGGACAGACGAACATGCATGTATAAATCGACTCAGAAAGTGATTTTATGCATACTCTCAAAAGGAACTATGGGTCTATCTCGTTTCCATCAAGCAACATCGAAACGTGGGTCAATCGATATTTTTTGATAGACAGATTTTCTACTCAATGAAAATCCAATATATATAACAAAGGTCAATTATGTTGAAAATCGTTCCCAAATTCTGGATCTTCAAATAAGGCTGGGTCAATAAAGCCTCGGAATACCCTCTGTAATAATGTAGAAAATAAAGTAGTAAAATGTTGAAATTTGGGACGTGCCGAACTATACGCTCCATCATTTAAAATGTCGAAAACCCGGTCGGGCCACTTATATGAGGAAGGTGTCATTGCAAATTTTTTACTAATAGCTTTTTTATGGTGTTAGAAAATTAAAATTTTTTACTAATTAAAATTTTTTACTAATAGCTTTTTTATGATGTTAGAAAAGTAATACGGTATTTAATTTTCTCAGAGCATAAAAAATAACATACAACTCAGGTTTGAAATGCGAACTAAGGACCACAACATACCAAAAGTTAGACGGGACATATATACTATTTTCTGAAAAGAACTGGAACTTCAGTCTTTGCAGTCAATCAGTTTCAATCAGTTTCAGTCAATCCTTTGCAATACAAAACACCCTCCTTATGGTGAAGGTTTTTACATTTATAATTTTAATTTGTTCTCGTAATTTGTCATCATACGATACAGCCTATTGTGCACTTCTCTATGTCTCTCTTCACGATACTATAATTGATTTTTGTTGTTGTGGGAAATCACCAATATGCACTTACAGCAGGATAGGAAACAACAACAAAGAGCCAACAGCTAACAAAGCACAAAGGAGGGTTGGTTGGCTGGATAGCTGACTGACTGGTTGTGTTTTTCTAAACTGTCATTATTTTCCGCGCGTTTTGGGGTAAAAGCAGTCGACATGCAAATGCAGGCAGCAGTTTTATTTTAACATTGTTTGGATAAAGGACGGCGGAAATTTTTTGTAAACGAACCAAAGGGATTTTTTTTTATAAGAGTGTAGTGAAACAAATTAAGTTTTTAGTATAGGCAAAAAATTAGCCCGGCCGGTAGCCAAACAAATCCCAAACGCACACACACACAACTACACAAACAGCTATATCCTAATGGTTTTACCATTTATAACCGATCAATATTTTACCAATAAACGTAAAATGTTAGAAATCTACAATAATTATCCGCTATACAATTTAGTTCCGGTCAACTATTTGAAATGGGTAAAAAATTATTAAAATATTTATTACATTTATTGATGATTTCATTAAATTTTGAAATAATAAAATGTGAAATTTTTTATGATTTTTCCAGGATGACACTACCGGTTATAATTTCCATCATGTTTTTGCCTCAAATCCATACAATTATGGCTTAACCTCAAAGAAATCGAACGGTAAGTATGAATTTATTTATGTTTTGTTCATGGTTTTTTATGTTTCCCCAATATTTATTTATGTTTATTGTTTTGTTTATTTATTTTCGGTTTTTGTTATTGTCTGTCTGTGTATGTGGTGTCTATGTTGTTGACCTAACAACCAATGCCTTGAACCTTCACCAAAAACACCCGTAACATTCCTTAACATTTGCATGGGTAGACTAGTAAGTTGTCAGGGTATGGTTGAGGTGGTAGGGTGACATTTAAAGTATTTCCAAATCTTGATTTCATGTCATTTTTGATTATCGATTGTCGATTTAAAGCAAACCGAGCGATTGAATGACAGTTAATTTAAATTAGTTTGGAAAAATTATAGACAGGTGTGACAGGTAACAAAGGTTACAGGTGGACATTGTGATATTTTACAATAGGAAAATTTTTAATAAAATACACTATGTAAGTCTTTAATATGAACAAGTGAAAAAAGTGTTAAGTTCGGCCGCGCCGATCTTTGGATACCCTCTACCATGGGAATTCTGACAGTTACTTTACTGCGATTGTTGCAAATCATAATGTACACCAAATACAAATTTCAGCAATTTTAAATTGAGATTTTTCCTAAAATCTCAAAACCCCAAAACGTGAACCGTCATTGACGACGCATGATAGAGTGGAACATGTGTATAAAATTTTCAAAATACTGCAACATAGTTATATGAGCCCATCGCCGATATACACTGGATTTTATTTCGGGACCAATACTGATTCCATCGTGTAGAAAATACCGAACATTTGGAGTTAACTAATATTTTGCCGGGGCCGACTATACGATACCCTTCACCACTTTGGGTACATGCAAGACATGTAAATATCTATAATATCCTTTACATAGAACGGTCATAGAATCTTTGGAGGACCATTGAGATGAAATCGGGCGAAATTAAATGTGCTATCTAGATAAATATTTGAACCAATTGAAAAACCCCATACACATACCAGTCTGAAATCAATTGTATGTCAAACGGACAGACTTGGATTCCATTTGAACGAAATCGAATCAAATTATGTATGGGAGCTATATATAAACACATGGTCCTAATTGAGTAACCGTTACATACACCATTTGTTTTTTGTAATCACTATATTCAATTTAATACCCTCTACCAAATTTCGTGTAACCACAATTTACATAAAATCGAACGTAAATATATATAAGACCTATATCAAAATCTGAACCGATTTCAACAAACCTTATCACGCATCATTTTCCCAATAGCATTCGCTATGCAAAAATTTACTCAATCAGACAAATATTGGGAGTTCGGTGTATCATTCACAAAAAATCGGACGAAACTACATGTATGAGCTATATCTAAATCTAAACCGATTAAAAAAATTCGCAGACATCAGTCTGGATCTGAGGCAATACTCTGTGCAAAATTTTGTCCCAATCGGACAAATATTTGGAGTTTGGTGCATCATTCACAAAAAATCGGACGAAACTATATATGGGAGCTATATCTAAATCTGAACCGATTTCAACAAAACTTCGCATACATTAGTCTGGACCTAGTTCAGTACTCTGTGCAAAATTTTGTGCTAATCGGACAAATATTGGGAGTTTGGTGCATCTTTCACATAAAATCGGACGAAACTGTATATTGGAGCTATATCTAAATCTGAACCGATTTCAACAAAACTTCGCATACATTAGTCTGGACATAATTCAGTACTCTGTGCAAAATTTTGTGCCAATCGGACAAATATTGGGAGTTTGGTGCATCTTTCACATAAAATCGGACGAAACTGTATATGGGAGCTATATCTAAATCTGAACCGAATTTAACTAAACTTTGCAGACACCAGTCTGGACCTAATTTAGTACTCTGTGCAAAATTCTGACCCAATCGGACAAATATTGGGAGTTTGGTGTATCATTCACCAAAAAATCGGACGGAACTATATATGGGAGCTATATCTAAATTTGAACCGATTTTAACAAAACTTCGCAACCATCGGCCTAGACCCAATTCAGAACTCTGTGCAAAATTTTGTGCCAATCGGACAAATGTTGGGAGTTTGGTACATCATTCACATAAAATCGGACGACTATATATATTGGAACTATATCTAAATCTGAACCGATTCCAACAAAACGACGAAACTATATATGGGAGCTATATCTAATCTGAACCGATTTTCTCCAATTTCAATAGGTTTCGTCCTTGGGCCAAATAAGTGAACTGTGCCAAATTTCATCCGAATTCGATCATAAATGCGACCTGTACTTTGTTAACAAAATACATGGACAGACGGACATGCGTAAATCGACTCAGAAAGTGTTTCTATCGATTCATTTTGCCTGTTACAAACAGACATAATACCCTGTACCACAGTGTGGTGAAGGGTACAAACAGTAAGGAAAGTAGTAAAGTCGGACCCACTTCCGGTCAAAAATATATATGAGCTTTGTCTGCATTTACTTATAATCGGAGGAAAATATATATGGAAATTTTATCCAAATCTGAACCGATTTCTACGAAACTTAGCACACATCATTCTAGACTTAATTTAGTACACCATGCCAAATTTCGGGAAAATCGAAAGATATTTAGGGGCTTTGGTGCACCATTTACTCAAAATCGAAATACATATATTGGAGCTATATATAAATCTGAACTGATTTTCACAAAACTCTTATCTTTGTGTCTTTGGTGCACCAGTTACTTAAAATTGGACGAAAATATATATGGGTGGCATATCTAAAACTGAACCAATTTCAACGAAACTTTGCACACGTTAGTTTGCGTACATCAGTCTGGCATAATTTTGCACGCTGTGCAAAATTTTGTGGCCTAATTTTGGGTCTTTGGTGCACCATTTACTTGAAATCGCACGAAGATATATATGGGAGCCAGGGACGTTGGCAATGAATTTTTTTCACAGTAAATGTATGTTTGCAACAGCCATTTTTTTTTTTCCTTTTCTACTACTGTTAACCATAAATCCGCGGCCAAATTCATGTCTCATTTCCTGACAGCTATTATACAGTGCATAATCGTCTGACTTACTTACGCATGTCCCTTTCCATCGCATTTCCTGATTCCATTTCATTGGTCCTCCAAAGATGATATGCATATCTTTTATTTAGCCAACGTGGTGAAGGTTGTCCTATAGTCGGTTCCGTCCGAATTTTGAACTTGGTATGATGAATGAATTGAAGCGACTTCGGCAAAACACTGGGCTTATATCCTCAACATATTGAATTTTTGGAGGTACCGCTATATGGAGACTATTCAAAATATGTTACCAATATTTTACCGAAAATGTACCGTTATTGATAATTTTTATTGGAGAGATATATTTTCCAATTAGAAATCAATTAGAATTCAATGCTCCAAATAACAGCGACTTCGATCTAAAAATGCTCTCAAAATACCGAACTTGACCTTCCTGCAGACAAAATACTGCAAAATTTTGGCGATTTATCAATCGCGCTAACACTACAGGTATTCACCTGCTAGGAAATGAATGGACCTCACCATAAAAATAGTAGTATAACCATTATGACCTTTGAATGGATTTCCCGAAAGGATCACAAATTCGAGATCAACCAAATAATACTTCGCGAAGAACGATAGCCCAAAAACTAAGACGGAATTAAAAAAACGAGACTAAACCCTGGGGGTGCCGGTATATGGTGGTTACGGTTATATGAGGGCTATATCAAACCCACAAAAAATATTGTTTATATGAATTACGAAAACTCACAACTCCTTACCACATATATTTACCTAAAATTATGATTTCGTATACATTCCTTATAAGGATTTATATTATCTATCACAGATGCATTTTTAATCATTTAAATGTCCTTTTCTTTCAGTTGATTATCCAGTCTACACAACACGACGCGTTATACCGCCCAACTCATGCTCAGATTCTTCCGTCGATGGAAGAAGTTCTGATAGCAATTATACGAGTAGTGGTGGTAGTGTGGTCAGTAATGATGTTCCGGGTAAAGGTGGCGGCGGTGGTGGCGGAGGAGGAGTTGCAGGTGGAGGAAATGGTTGCATTGGTGATGGTATAAGTGGACGTTTTACCAGACAGAGCGTAAATTCAAGGTAAGACATGTCATATATTTACAATTAAACAAAATACAACAGACAAATGATAAACGATAGGAAACTCGTGTGTGATTGAAATTGATAAAGAAATTAGATGTCGAATAAGGAAGGTAATCATGGAGGTTGAAAAGGAAAGCAATATATTTTAATTGAATGACCAGGGTGACTATTATACACTTATAGCTGAGTTGGTCCTTTAGAAAATATCCTTCGAAACCTTGTTTAGGCCTTGAAAAAATATTCTTTAAAAAATCCACGCCTTATGAAGGTCTTAAAAAATAGTCTTTAAAAAATCCACGCCTTATGAAGGTCTTAAAAAATAGTCTTTAAAAAATCCACGCCTTATGAAGGTCTTTGTTTAGGCATTGAAGAACAAATTCACGCCTTATGAACTTATGAAGGTCTTAAAAAATTCTTTAAAAAATCCACGCCTTATGAAGGTCTTAAAAAATTTTTAAAAAATACGCCTTATGAAGGTCTTAAAAAATATCTTTAAAAAGCTCCTAAAAAGTCCACGCCTAAATTAGGCCTTGAAAAAATATTCAAAAAAAACCAAAATTAGGCCTTGAAAAAAATTATTTAAAAAAATCACGCCTTATGAGGGCCTTGAAAAATATTCTTCAAACAATTCACGCCTTATGAGGGCCTTGAAAAATATTGGTTGAAAGATCCACGCCTTGAAAAATATTCTTTAAAAAATCCACGCCTTATGAAGGCCTTGAAAAATGTTATTTAAAAAATCCTCTATTTTTTCCAGATTTCCCGCCATGGACTTGAATGGCACCTATCGTGTACATAAACCACCCACATATTACCCTGGAATGGGTGCCTATGCCCATCTACAACAACAGCAGTATAATATGAATTCCACCTATCCGAAAGTAAATTATAATTTAAATGGTCATCATTATCAGACGGTGACGCGAAGAAAATCTCAGCACAGCAATTTCCCAATGCATCCAAATCAACAACAACAGCAGCAACAACAATCCCCGCCATATTATTATATCAACAACAACACAAATCGAGCACAACATTTTAATCATCACAATAATCAGCAAAGGAACAACAATCCTAATAACAACAACATTGGCAGCAACAATTACAACAACAATTGTGGAAATCAAGGTTTTTATAAGAATGTCCTTAAAAATGTTCTATTTTTCGAAAAACTAAAATTGTTTCTTTCCATCCTTCCCTCCCCCCTTTAGAGACTTTCAAGAAATTTGAAAATCTTCAAACCAAAGATTCCAACAATTGCAGTGACAATCTCGATGGCACCTATACCATTTGTATGGGTTCGAAGCTGAGTGCAACCCTCCACCAGCAACATCAACAAATGACTGCGGCGGCAGCAGCAGCAACTGCCGCTTCTGCTAATGGTCGTCGTTTCGTCAATGTCGATAAAATTCTAACTCATAGGTATGTTAACTATTTTTTTTTTTTGGTTTAATGGGCGAAACTTTTGTTCAACTTCATTGTCGGTCGTGATTCGGAGTTGTAGATAATTACAAAAGAAGTCTAGCGAACCAAGGCCCAGAGACCAACAAGGATGAAGTTCAGGGAATGTTTTTATTGTTGGGTACAAAAGTTTGCCAATTTTTTGCATAGTTTGTAATTCGTTTCCCCCCACCCAGTATTTAACTATAGGGCGTAGATTGTTGAACTTTTACTTGTTGAATGGGTAGATTTAGCAATTAAAAACAAAAGAGCAATTATATAATAACAAAAGGACATTTAATTACATGATAATTGGTCACATAAAATAATAGGCATTATAAACATATTTCAATTCAAACTTGGGAGGGACCGATAATCATGTACACCATTTATACCCTCTACCACTAGGTGGAGTGAATCTAAAATGTATCCTTCTTCCATTCTCAAAAACTCGAAATATTCGTCGCAGACTCCTTGAATTACATTCAATTACATACACAACTATGTTGTCAGGGTATTAAAGCTTTGTGCAACCCCAAGAGTTTGTAACGCCGATCGTCATATCTCGACTAACTGAGTCGATCTATGCATGTGTGCTCGTCCGTCTGTCCATTACAACTTGCATGTAGATGGTTTTTGTTAAAGATCGGTTAATATTTAGGGGATGAAATGGACCAAATACCTAATTTTTGTCGGTTTTTCTAGTCGCTCCAGAGGCCGCAATCATGTCCCGAAAATCGCGAAATTGTACATGGAGAAGTGGATCAGGCCAAAGAAGGACATAGAAGTTAGTATATCCAAGAGGAGTGATTGACCTTTAAATTGATACCAATTATTTTTGGTTGTATGTGCTCGGATGTGGGAGTTACACTTAAATATTTAAGTGTCAGGTCTCTACGTATTCAGATATTATTTAGTAATCCATGGCCACACTAGAGGGCGGAATTGTCGCTCTAATCTGGTTATGGTCAAGGACAACGGCTATAATTTTCGGCGGTGATCAGATAATTTGGTATGAAATGGACCGAAAACTATTTTTTTTTCGAGTCGATCTATAGGCCGCATTTATAAGCCAAACCTCACAATACAACAACCCACTGTTATGGGAATCTGAACAAGTAACTGTAAAGGCTGTTACTTGTCCAGATTCGGAAAATATTTAAGAGTAAGATAGTACAAGTATTACGAATTATTGCCCATCCGCAGCAATTTGGAGTTCCATTGAGAAGCAACCCCATTATCGGCCTTTGAATGGTTTTAGATGTATTTCCACAAAAGTGGCTATAATTAGGCATTCGAGGTCCAGTGGCTTTTATTTGAAGCTAATTTTTGTTGGATGATCTTTGCTGAAAATGTCGATATATATCCATATTTTGTCACATCCACACATAAAACCAGTATGGAAAGTAGTAAAGTCGGACTGGGCCGACTATATGATACCCTTCACCACTTTGGGTATATTTTACATATGTATCCTAACAGACGACGCGTTTTGTTATAAATCTATATCTGAACCTTTGTGTCAATCGACCTAGCTATGGATCTTTTCACGAAGCTTAGTATTCTAGACTTAATTCAGTACCGTATACAAAAATTCGTGCAATGGTGCACCAATTACCTTAAATCGGATTAAAATACATATGGGAGCTATATCTAAATCAGAACCGATTTTCACGAAACTTGGCAGACATCATTCTCGATCTTATTCATAACTCTGTGCCAAATTTCGTGAACATCTAAAGATTTCCAGGGATTTTAGTGGACTATTTACCTAAAATCGGGCGAAGTTATACATGGGAAAGCGAAAATTTGCACACATCATTCGTGACCTTATTCATTATGCTGTGCCAAATTTCGTGCAAATCGAAAGATATATAGGGACTTTGGTACACTATTAACCTTAAATCGGAGGAAATTATATATGTGAGCTGTATCTAAATCTGAACCGATTTTCACAAAACTTTGCACACATCATTCTAGACTTAATTCAGTACCCTATGCCAATATTCGTGCAAATCAAAAGATTTCCAGGGACTTTAGTGGACTATTTACCTAAAATCGGGCGAAGATATATATGGGAGCTATATCTGAATCTGAACCGATTTTCCCGAAACTTTGCACACATCATTCGTGATGTGCCAAATCATAACGCTGTGCCAAATTTCGTGCAAATCGAAAGATATATAGGGACTTTGGTGCACCATTTACATAAAATCGGACAAAACTATATATGGCAGCTATATCTAAATCTGAACCAATTTTCATGAAATTCAGCACACATCATTCTAGGCTTAATTCATTACGCTGTGCCAAATTTCGTGCAAATCGAAAGATATATCGGGACTTCGGTGCACCATTTACATTAAATCGGACTAAAATATATATAGGAGATATATATTAATCTGAACCGATTTTCATGAAACTCAGGACACATCATTCTAGGCCTAATTCAATGCGCTGTGCCAAATTTCGTGCAAATCGAAAGATATATCGGGACTTCGGTGCACCATTTACATTAAATCGGACTAAAATATATATAGGAGCTATATATAAATCTGAACCGATTTTCATGAAACTCAGCACACATCATTCTAGGCCTAATTCAATTCGCTGTGCCAAATTTCGTGCAAATCGTAAGATATATCGGGACTTCGGTGCACCATTTACATTAAATCGAACTAAAATATATATGTGAGCTATATATAAATCTGAACCTATTTTTCCCAATTTCAATAGGGTTCGTCCTTGGGCCAAATAAGTGACCTATGCCAAGTTGGACGGACAGACGGACATGCGTAAATCGACACAGAAAGTGATTCTATGCATATTCTCAAAAGGAACCATGTGTCTATCTCGTTTCCTTTTGCCTGTTACAAACATATGCACAAAGACATAATACCCTGTACCACAGTGTGGTGAAGGGTATAAATACACCGTATTTTGGTTTTGGGTTTATTAAGCGCGATCGAATTCGCTGTAATTTTGCCACATTGGGTTATTATTGGGTACCAAATCTCTCCATTAAAAATACAAATATCTTTCCATTTTTCGGACCGAAATTCGACCAAAATTTTGTAAGAATCCACTTATTTTCATTTGATATGAAATGCTTCTACTAAAAATTTTCAATATCGGTCCACATTGTGGATTAGCTCCTATAACGATATCCCCTAAAAATATTCAAATCCGTGAGAATTTTGGCCGTGTTTTTCAATCGATTTGAATATAATTTGGTGTATTGGGTTCTAATAGGGTACCATCTTTTTCCGCCAAAAGTTATCAATGTTGGTCCAATTTGTGGGCGCTTTTTTCAACCGAATTCGCTGTAATTTTACACTTTGTGCTGTTATTGGGTGCCAAATCTCCACACAAAATTATCAATATTGGACCACATTTTCGTATAGCTTACATATAAAGGTGCTTCAGAAATTTCGGTATTTTGGGAAGTTTGGGCACGTTTTTAACTGAAATGGTTATAATTTGGTACCGAATCGATCTAATAAAAATGATCTATATTAGATCACTTTTTTCGGATGGCCCTCATATAACGGTACCCCCAAATTTCGGTATTTCGGAGACTATTTGATATTGTGGCTCCAATTTGATATTGTGTATTCTCTTTGGGTAAAAATTCTCCCTAAATAAAATTATCAATATTGGTCCCTGCTTCGAGGTATCGCCTATATAGCGGTATTCGGTATATTGGGGACTTTGGATTCATTTTTCAAACCAATTGACATACTTCGATATATTGGGTTCTCATCATCAATCTTCCCTCTAAAAGACTTGAATTCTTTGGTGTACCATTTTTATGAAACGAGTAAAATTATGTATGGGAGCTATATATAAACCCGTGGACCTAATTGAGCAACCGTTGCATACACCATTTGTTTTTGTTATCACTCTATATTCAATTTAATACCCTCTGCCAAATTTCGTGTAAATCGAACAAACATAGGCACTTTGGTGCACCAGTTACATAAAATAAGACATATAAGACCTATATCAAAATCTGAACCGATTTCAACAAACCTTATCACACATCATTTTTTCCTCAATTGCATTCGCAATGCAAAATTTTGCTCAATCGGACAAATATTGGGAGTTTGGTGTATAATTCACAAATAATCGGATGGAACTATATATGGAAACTATATGTAAATCTGAACCGATTTTAACAAAACTTCGCAGACATCAGTCTGGATCTAATTCAGTACTCTGTGCAGAATTTTGTCCCAAGATGACAAATATTGGGAGTTTGGTGCAACATTAACATAAAATCGGACGAAACTATATATGGGAGCTATATCTAAATCTCAGTGCGCTGCGTAAAATTTTGTCCCAATCGGACAAAAATTGGGAATTTGGTGCATCATTTACACCCTGTAACACAGTGTGGTGAAGGGTATAAACACCATATATTCCTTCATAGCCCCCATGTACGATTTCCCGACCCATTTTCCGTATTTTTTAAACCGGCATTTCGATCGGTCGGTTTTTAGAAATTTTTTCAATATTTAGATCGATTGACTCTTTTTTTGTCGTTTATTTGTCGATAAAAGAACTTTATTTTTAGAACCAATTTAATCGATTTTGATATATGTCCCATTTATATTTTCTTCGGATTATATGTAAATAATTCATCGAAGACGTAGCTTTTGTCCGATTGACACCAAATTTTGCACTGTTGATCGGATTGTGTCTAGAACGAAATGTGTACCGTTGAAAGATCTATATTTTAAAATATCAGCACCACAAGTGTGTTTATGACTTAAAAATATGGAAATTCTTTGCATTGAAATATTGCTCTAAACAAACTGATTGACAGATCGATACAGGTTCACTTTATATAAGGGACGTTATAAAATTCCTGCAACTGAGAAACTGAATTTCATGTTATGGACTATTTGGTATGTTCATTTATTCCATACTAATGACTGCCTGACCTTAACGCCTTTTTATACCTTTCACCATACTGTGTTACATGGTATTATATATTTGACACATGGTTTATTTTGAATATATACATAGAATCTCTTTCTGAGTCGATATTGCATGTCCGTCTGTCCATGTTAATTTGTAAACAAAGTACAGGTCACACTTACGATACGAATGAGCTGAAATTTGTCACAGCTAATTAATTGGTCCCAACACCGAACCCTTTGAAATTAGGGAAAATAGGTTCAGTTATGTATAGCTGTCATATATAGCTTCCTCAGATTTTACAATATTGCACCATAGACGTATAATATAATAGTTTTGTTGAAATAGGTTCAAGAAATAGCTAGTCCGATTTTATGTAAATGATTCAACAAACTCCCAATGTTTGTCCGATTGAGACGAAAAGTTTGTCCAATTACGATTAAAACCCTTTGTGCGGACTTAATTATACCCTTCACCACACTGTGGTACAGGGTATTATGTCTTTGTGCATATGTTTGTAACAGGCAAAAGGAAACGTGATAGACACATGGTTCCTTTTGAGAATATGCATAGAATCACTTTCTGTGTCGATTTACGCATGTGACTTGAAATTTGGTACAGGTGACTTATTTGGGATTTAGATATAGCTCCCATATATATTTTCGTCCGATTTAATGTAAATGGTGTACCAAAGTCCCTCTTTCGATTTGCACGAAATTTTGCACAGCGTAATGAATTAGGCCTAGAATGATGTGTGCTAAGTTTCATGAAAATCCGTTCAGATTTAGATATAGCTCCCTTATATATTTTGGTCCTATTAAATGTAAATGGTGCACAAAAGTCCCTATATATCATTCGATTTGCACGAAATTTGGCATAGCGCTCTATATTAAATGCAGAGTGATGTGTGGTGAGTTTGGTGAAAATTGGTTCAGATTTAGATATAGCTCCCATATACAGCTTCGTCCGATTTTATGTAAATGTCCGTATATGTCATTAGGTCTAGAATAATGTGTGTTAAGTTTCCTGGAAATCGGTTCAGATTTAGATATAGCTCCCACATATATTTTCGTCCTATTAAATGTAATTGGTGCACCAAAGGCCCTACATATCTTTCGATTTGCACGAAATTTGGCACAACGTAATGAATTAGGTCTAGAATGATGTGTTTTAAATTTCCTGAAATCGGTTCAGATTTATATAGCTTCTATATCTGAACAAATGAAAAAAATGGTATAGGTTGCAGAATGACATGTTTATGGATCCAATTTCATTTTGCTGGTCCTTTAAAAATGCGACGTCTGTTAGGATTCATCTGTTGAATATATCCAAAGTGGTGAAGGGTATCATACAGTGGGCCCCGTCCGACTTTACTACTTTCCTTATTGGTTTAAATATGTTTTTTGTCTAGTAAACTTTTACCATATGCAACGTTTGAATCAGTTTGGATTCTCATTTAGCATTATATGAGACCTAAAAATTTATAAAATGTTGACCCATTATGGGAGAGATACCAAAACTTTTAAACATGCATCATGTTTTATATACCCCCATTAGCCTTAAGGCTAAGGGTATTAACTCAATGTTGTTCATGTATACTGGAATGAAGAAAGTGGTTCATTGTCATCTTGTCAGGCCAGTTTTTCAACGAATTGGTTGAAATAATATATTTATGGTTATCATTGTTTTTATACCCTTCACCACACTGTGGTCTTTCTGCATATGTTTGAAACAGGCAAAAGGAATCGAGATAGGCCCATGGTTCCTTTTGAAAATATACATAGAAACACTTTCTATGTCGATTTATGCATGTCCGTCCATGTATTTTTGTGAACAAAGTACAGGTCGCATTATGATCCGATTTGGAAGAAATTTGGTACTTGTCACTTATTTGGCCCAAGGACGAACCCTATTGAAATTGGAGAAAATCGGCTCAGATTTATATATAGCTCCCATATATAGTTCCGTCCGATTTTTAGGTAAATGGTGCACCAAACTCCCAATATTAGTCCGATTGATGCAAACTTTTCCACAGAGTACGGAATTAGATCGAGATTGATGTATGCGATGTTTGATGGAATCGTTTCAGATAAAGATACAGCTCCCATATATTTTCGTCCGATTTTATGTAAATGGCGCACCGAGGAGTCTATGTTTATTCTATATGAACGAAATTTTGCAGCGTGTATTGAATTAAGCCTAGAATGATTTGGTTACGTTCGAAATCGTTTCAGATTTAAATATAGCTCACATATATATTTTAGTCCGATTATATGCCAATTGTGCAAATGGAGGAGCCTATGTCTGTTCGCTTTACAATATTGTATATCGTATTGGATTGAAGAAGTTTAAAATTTAAAGAAAGCTTCCATATATATTTTCATCCGATTTCATCAAAATGATGTACCAAGTAACAAAAGTTTGACTGCTTAGGACGAATTAGTGCACAACGTAATAAATCGAACCTAGAATAACGTGTATTGGATTTTGTGTCGAGATAAATTTTGGATAGCGCATAGTGTTGCAGCATACCAAATGGTGGATGCCACGGTTGCTCAAAGGCGTCCATTTACATATATAGATCTTATACATATTTTGCTCGACGATTAACATTAAATTTTTCATAGATTTCAGATTGTATCTGTATGGGTTGTTTTAATTTAGTTTAAATATATACAACTTCAAGCAGTTAATTTCGTTAGATTTAATTTCAATGGTCCTCCAATCTAAAGGTTATCTAAAGGATATTGTACATATGAGCATCTCTTGTATGTACCCAAAGTGGTGAAGGGTATCATATAGTCGACCCGTCCGTTTTTTTTAATATTTGTCGATATTTTGGTATATCTCCAAGGGTACAGCATTATAGGTGTGCTCATTATTAAACCGATGAGTATTTTTTAAACATATGAGTATTTTTATACAAAATCCAATACGCGTTATTGTAGCTCCTATACGATACCTTGTGCAGAAATTATTCCCAATCGGAAAAATTTAGTTATTTGGTACACCATTTAGATGGAATCGGATGGAAATATATATGGAAGCTATATCCTAACCTGAACCGATTTCAACAAATTTTAATCTAATACTCTCTCAATATTTCATGTAAAGCAAACAAACTTGCAGTATATCTTATGCATGAAATAGGATGAAGATTTATTTGGGAGCTATATCTAAATCTGAATCGATTTCAACAAAAATTCACGGACATCAAACTGTTCCAATCGGACAAACCTTGGGAGTTTGTCCGAACCTATTACATAAAAGCGAACGAAAATATATATGGGAGCTATATCTAAATCTATTCCGATTTCGAAGCTTCGCATAAGTCTATCTGGACCTAACGTAATACGTTGCGCAATATTTTGTCTCAATCGGACAAACCTTGGGTGTTTGGTGCACTATGTACCTTAAATCGGACGAAAATATATATGAGAGCTATATCGGTACCTGATCCGATTTCAATGAAACTTAACATACTCTATCCTAGTCTTAATACCACACTTTATGTCAAATTTTGTCTGAATCGAACAAATATTGGGAGTTTTGTGCACCATTTACATAAAATCGGACGAAACTATATATAAGAGCTAAATCTAAATCTGAACCGATTTTGAACCCAATTTCAATAGGGTTCGTCCTTGGTCCAAATAAATGAGCTGGAGAATGATAGACACATGGTTCCTTTTGAGAAAGTGCATAGGATCACTTCTAAGTCGATTTATTAATGTCCGTCCGTCCGTCTGTCTGTCCGTCCATGTATTTATGTGAATAAAGTACAGGTCGCATTTATAATCCAATTTGGATGAAATTTGGCATAGGTCACTTATTTGACCCACGTACGAACCCTATTGAAATTAGGAAAAATCGGTTCAGATTTAGATATAGCTCCCATATATATTTTCATCCGATTTTATATAAATGGTGAACCAAAGTCCCTATATCACCTTCGATATGCACGAAATTTGGCACAGCGTAATGAATTAGGCCTATAATGATGTGTGTTAAGTTTCCTGGAAATCGGTTCAGATTTAGATATAGCTCCCATATATATTTTCGTCCGATTCTATGTAAATGGTGCACCAAAAATTTAGTATCGGTTGCAGAATGACATGTTTATGGATCCAAATTCATTTTACTGGTCCTTTAAAAATGCGACGTCTGTTTGGATTCATCTGTTGAATGTACCCAAAGTGGTGAAGGGTATCATATAGATGGCCCCGTCCGACTTTACTATTTTCCTTACTGGTTTAGCATTACGCAATGGATATCCATGTATCAACACAGCCCCCATACAAAAGCCACATGACATTTTCGGTATGTTTATGGTCCTAGCTCAATTTTCCAACCTGAATGTCTGTAGTTTGGTATTTTGATTTGTCCTGACAGTAATTTACCATAGCATATAGAAGTCTCGATGTATTTGTTTTTTTTTTTATTCCAACATTTTTAAAAATAAGCCACATTCTATTCTCTCCCCCAATCATTTTATGACCCTTGCTTTTATACGTAATTTCTCATGCTCCATAAAATATTGAAACATATTAATTATGATATTTATGGTGGTGTCACCTTGAAACACTTATTCAACTGAAATCATTCTTTAACCGCGAAGAAAAATAAAATCAACCCTTCGACTACGACAACACAGTTAAAGTTAAATTTCCACCGAACCTTACCCAACACTACATAAAACAAAAGTGAAAATTTGCATAAAAACATTTGCTCCTAATCGTCAGTTCTAAAAGAAAAATCACATTAAAGTTAAACAAAGAGGGGGAGAGGGAAATAAATTCTAGCTAGACTGACTCCAAACTTCTGTGTAGGAAAGTTAAATTATTTACACAGTCATAAATTAAATGACATGCCAAGTCTTACAAAAAACGCACATACACACGAAAAACACTTCATGTGGTCAAATGTCCAGTGAGGACACAAATAGTTCAGAACACCCACCGCATAGGGTGTTTAAGAAATTCCACCATTCCCTTGACACGCAATATTTGTTCTTTGTACAAAGAAATACCCCAAGAAATAAACCGAGGAAACCCCCCTCACTTGAATGACTAAAGAAAAACCACAATGAGCAACTTGAACCCACCTCAATAAACTTCAACTTCAAATAACCTCAAAAATAACGAAACTACAATGTTTTTTGTATATCTTAAATTACAGTGGCGGGGTCCGAAAATCCGTCACACACACACCATTACAAACGTGGCTAAGTCACAAACTTTCTTTGCTTTATGACATGCGTTCTTCTTAATTTTTGTTTTGGGTCTCTTTTGTTGTTGCTTCCCAATATGTTGTTATTGTAATTTCAGAAAAAAATGAGGTTAATTTTTGCATTAGCAATGTAAGTTAATTATTCATTGGCATTTTTAAAGAAATTCAAGAATAGAATGAAATATTTATGATGTGGTAAGGGATATTACTCCGATTTTATGGAGTGATAAATATTCAAATTTTTAATTTTATGCAAGAGGACCTAGACCCTCTATAGATAATGGAGCTATCAGAAAGATTATGTATAGAGAAGATATTCTATTGTGGCATGAAAGATCAATCAGGCCATAGCTGTTTTTTTTATAAAAACAACAAACTGGGATTCAGCCTGACAATTTTGCAAAAACAAAATACAAATGGTATCCCAAATAAACCGCCAACACTACTTAAAATAATTTATTTTTTTAGTGGCCATGATCAGCCTTAATATTTTAAAGAATATTTTCGGAACTATCAAATTTTGAATTTTATCACAGGTCAATTGAAGTTACTACCCTATCATAGCTAGAAGAGTTATCGACATCAATTTTTTGGTAACACTATTTCTCCCCTACTGGTTCGTGTCAACGTAAGTTACAAGAACACGCCATCTAGCAGTAAAATTCTGAACGAAGCACGTGCAATTTGATCAGATTTTGTACTTAGCTCCATATTTATCCTACTAGCATGCTATATTAACACGTTCCGCGCCAATGTAACATGTTCCTCGTCGGAAGTCAATGAAGCAGGCCCTACGTTGGGAGTCAGTGAAGCAGGCCCTACTTTGGGAGTCAATGCAACAAGGCCCTCTTTTGGTGTCAATGAAGCAGGCCCCACGTTGGGCACCAATGTAACGTTGTCCTCATAGGAAGTCGCTGTAACAGGCCTCTCGTCGAGCGTTAATGTAACAGACTCCACGAAGGGCGTCATTGAAACGATGGCTATGTTGGAAGTCTGCGAAACGGCCTTGCTTCGCAACTAGTAGCGATTCATAAATAATAACGAGGATTTGGTTATTTTGAAATTCACACTTTATTACTACTTTGCGCAATTTTATCAGATGGATACGATGTAACGTGTTTGAATAGAGATTGCTTAATGAGCGACTTCTTGTATATTCTTCGCTCTTTTATATCCTTTCCTGGGTTACAAAATGGTTTTTTCGTTATCGATAATATTCCTAAAAGATCGATAACATTATAATATTATTTACAGAGTTGTAGCTGTGCATTCATAAGCTTAAATCTAACGTAAATGTGGTTTTCATCAATTCATAGTAATCTTGATTTGATTAAAAATAGTGTATTGCTTCAATATAATAATACTCAAGAAAACTATTGGATTTTTAAATATTTTTGTAATATCTATTAATATGTGGATTTTTGTAATAAATATTGTTTCGTGGATTAGCAAAGCTTGGGATTTTTAAAGGAAAAAATTTCAAGGTCATAATAAGCGTGGATTAAAAAAAGAAGTTCTAATAACACTTAAAGTGTGGATTTTTCAATAAATATTTTTTCAAGGATTAACAAAGCTTTGAGTTTTTAAGAAATTGTCTCAAGGGCTAGTTAATGATGTTTTTTCAAAGATTATAAAATCATTGATTTTTATAGAATATTTTTCCAAGATCCCAGCTATAAGCGACAATATGGTATATTTGACGCTACATTATAAACCCCCATCAAATTACGTAAAAATAGTTCTGATATTCACCTTTTTTCCATATTGTAAGCACAAGCCAGCAATATTGAATCGGGTAGTAACTCCATCATCATGTGGCGTTACTAACGATCACAGGATAGTAACCATATTTGCGTATTGGTACGTGCCTACGTCTGAATCAACAACAGTTTTACTTTGCGACAATTATCCGAACTGTTTTACGATTTTGTACATATCTCTAAATTTACCTACTTGCCAGGAAAGAATATTCACATGGATTTTTTAAATGTGCCAAAGCTTATCAGTGGATTTTTAAGAATAAAAAAAAACATTTTTAAGGAATACCAAAGCGTAGCCTTTTAAGGAACATTTTTTACGAGAACTATAAAATCGTCGATTTGTAAATAATATTTTTTCCAAGGACTAACGTAGAATTTCAAAACATTATTTTCCAATGTCTTTCTAGACGTAGATTTTGTAAAGAGTATTTTGTCAGGGTCCAACAAGGTATAGATTTTGTAAAGAATATTTTTCCAGGTTTAAATGGGTAATTTCCCCTGTATCATTGACACGAACCAAAATATACATTTACTAACGATCACAGGGTGGTAACTCTATGCTAGTTTGTGTCTACGAACAGCTCCATCTATATGTAAATTCCTGAACTGTTTATATGGATACATTTGATATGATTTTGAACGATGACCCGCATTTGTCCTATTAGCGTATATTTTTAAAGACTATTATTCAAAAAACAATTATAGTTATAAGGGTGAATTCTTCTCTTTGTCTCTTTGTTATTAAAACCACGCCTTGGTTAGACTGTGAAAAATATTTTTTAATAAAACCACGTCTTGGTTAGGTTGTGAAAACGTTTTAAAAAAACCTTGCCTCGATTAACCAGAGAAAAATATTTTTATACCCTCCACCATAGTATGGAGGGTATATTAGTTTTGTTTTTCCCTTTGTAACGCATCGAAATAATCATATCCGACCCTATATATAGGTAGTCCCCATATAACCCCCTTTTTATATTAAAATAGTTATCTGATTTGTTCCGTGTGTTGGGGTTGTGTCCCCATTCTATTCTGCCATAATATGGGGGGTAGTCGTTACTGGGAATATTCAGTTTTTACCCTACAAGGACGATTAAGCCATCTGTTGTAATCATCACCCTTCTAAAGATATCGTGGAAATAAACTCAAAAAAGTATTAAAAATTGTGTTTAAAATAGCATTTCCGGTCATTAATTAGGCATAGCCCTCATATAATAATGTCCCTACACAATGTAATCAATATTGGTCCCTCTTTAGGCATAGCCTATATAGCTTTATAATCTAAATTAGAGTATAATACAATGCGTTATCAGTATCGGTCCACGTTTTGGAGCGTTCAGATTTTAGGAAAAATCCCCATTAAAAATTGTTCAAATTTTTATTTGGTGTACATTATGGTTTACATAATCTGTTTGCAGAAATATTTGTATAGGTCCACGTTTTGGTATGTTCCCTATATTTTAATATCAAATATCTGTCAGTATACCTATGGTGGGGGTATCCAAAGTTCGGCCCGGCCGAACTTAACGCTTTTTCACTTGTTTTAAATAAAATCAGACCTCAATTAGCGATTTTAATAAAATCACGCATTGGTTAGCCTGTTGAAATATTTTTTAATAAAACCACGCCTGTGAAAAACATATTTTTTATAAGAACATGCATTTGTTATCGATTCACTCTTTTTAATATGTTTATTCCATGATTAATCTGTGTGTTTTAAAGGCTAACCAATGTGTTTTATCATTAAATACCTAATTTAGACATTCTCTTTATTTAAATAAGTTTAAGTGTGTCAAATTAAATTAGATCGTACTAACATTAAAAAAATCCCATCACGCAATGTCCTGTACCCTTTCTTCCTCAAAATAATTAACCAATTACTTTCAAATTTAGAAAAAAATAACAAAAAACTAAAACAAAATAGGTCAAATATTTTGTTCGATGGAATGGACATGAGTAGTTATTTGACTGTCAATGCCCTGGCTTGATAATATTTTATTGTCAAAAGGGAGGTTGGGCAATAGAGGGAGAGAGAGTGAGAAGTATAACCGCAAAAATAATTGCCAATGGCTGCCATTTAAATAAATGGCCTGAATGGTCATTTAACTTCAAATCGTTTTGTTTTTCTTCAGTTCAATATTAAATTGCAAATAAAGGGGTGTGATCCCATTCAATCAGGAAGAAAAAAGTAAGGATTTTGAATAATTTATTTGTTGAAAAGTGGAACACAATTGTGATTGATTCTCAAAATCATTGATTTTTATAGAATATTTTTCCAAGATTCCAGCTATAAGCGACAATATGGTATATTTGACGCTACATTATAAACCCCCATCAAATTACGTAAAAATAGTTCTGATATTCACCTTTTTTCCATATTGTAAGCACAAGCCAGCAATATTGAATCGGGTAGTAACTCCATCATCATGTGGCGTTACTAACGATCACAGGATAGTAACCATATTTGCGTATTGGTACGTGCCTACGTCTGAATCAACAACAGTTTTACTTTGCGACAATTATCCGAACTGTTTTACGATTTTGTACATATCTCTAAATTTACCTACTTGCCAGGAAAGAATATTCACATGGATTTTTATACCCTTCACCACACTGTGGTACAGGGTATTATGTCTTTGTGCATATGTTTGTAACAGGCAAAAATAATCGAGATAGACCCATGGTTCCTTTTGAGAATATGCATAGAATCACTTTCTGAGTCGATTTACGCATGTCCGTCTGTCCGTCCGTCCGTCCGTCCGTCCGTCTGTCCATGTTAAATTGTAAACAAAGTACAGGTCGCATTTATGATCCGAATTGGATGAAATTTGGCATAGGTCACTTATTTGGCCCAAGGACGAACCCTATTGAAATTGGGAAAAATCGGTTCAGATTTAGATATAGCTCCCATATATATATTTAACCGATTTAATGTAAACAGTCCCTATATAACTTTCGATTTGCACGAAATTTAGTACAGCCTAATCATTTAGGTCTAGAATGATGTCTGCCAAGTTTCGTGAAAATCGGTCCAGATTTAGATATAGCTCCCATATATAGTTTCGTCCGATTTCATGTAAATGGTGCCCCAAAGTCCCTATATATCTTTTGATTTGCACGAAATTTGGCATAACGTACTGAATTAAGCCTAGAGTGATGTCTGCCAAGTTTCGTGAAAATCGGTCCAGATTTAGATATAGCTCCCATATATAGTTTCGTCCGATTTCATGTAAATGGTGCCCCAAAGTCTCTATATATCTTTCGATTTGCACGAAATTTGGCATAACGTACTGAATTGAGTCTAGAATGGTGTCTGCCCAGTTTCAAGAAAATCGGTCCAGATTTAGATATAGCTCCCATATATAGTTTCGTCCGATTTCATGTAAATGGTGCCCCAAAGTCCCTATATATCCTTCGATTTGCACGAAATTTGGCATAACGTACTTAATTGGGCCTAGAATGATGTCTGCCAAGTTTCATGAAAATCGGTCCCGATTTAGATATAGCTCACATATATAGTTTCGTCCGATTTAATGTAAATGGGGCCCCAAAGTCCCTATATATCTTTCGATTAGCACGAAATTTGGTACAGCCTAATCATTTAGGTCTAGAATGATGTCTGCCAAGCTCCGTGAAAATCGGTCAAGATTTAGATATAGCTACCATATATAGTTTCGTCCGATTTCATGTAAATTGTGACCAAAATCCATATATATCTTTCGATTTGCACGAAATTTGGCATAACGTACTGAATTGAGCCTTGAGTTATGTCTGCCAAGTTTCGTGAAAATCAGTCCAGATTTAGATATAGCTCCCATATATAGTTTCGTCCGATTTCATGTAAATTGTGCACCAACATCCATATATATCTTTCGATTTGCCCGAAATTCTGCACAACGTACTGAATTGAGCCTAGAGTGATGTCTGCCAAGTTTCGATAAAATCGGTCCATATTTCTATATAGCTCCCACATATAGTTTCGTCCGATTTCATGTAAATGGTTCACCAAAGTCGCTATATATCTTTCGATTTGCACGAAATTTGGCATAACGTACTGAATTGAGCCTAGAGTGATGTCTGCTTTTGTTTCGTGAAAATCGGTCCAGATTTAGATATAGCTCCATTTTATTATAGATTGATTTTATGTAATTGACGCACCAAGGAACCAATAGGAACAAAACGTTCTAAAGTTAGTATAACCTAACCTGTGACAAGTTTGTTTGAAATCGCTTAATATGTGGATATAGCATACATATATTTTTTCGCCCGATATCAAGCAAATTGGGCATCATACTCCTCATGTTAGTCAGATTGACATCAAATTTTGCACAACGTACAAAATTGAGCATAGAATTACGTAGTTGCGTTTTCTAGAAGTACAGACATAGTCAACCGGATGACCTATTTATATTTGTTTGAAGTCGATTTACACACTTTATGGACAAATCTAGGTAGATTCACATTTAGATAAATATCACATATTTTATTTCATCCAATTTCATGTTAATAGTCCTGTTTAATGTACCCATAGTGGTGAAGGGTATCCTAGAGTCGGCCCCGTCCGACTTTACTACTTTCCTTACTGGTTTTCCCTTTGTAACGCATCGAAATAATCATATCCGACCCTATATATAGGTAGTCCCCATATAACCCCCTTTTTATATTAAAATAGTTATCTGATTTGTTCCGTGTGTTGGGGTTGTGTCCCCATTCTATTCTGCCATAATATGGGGGGTAGTCGTTACTGGGAATATTCAGTTTTTACCCTACAAGGACGATTAAGCCATCTGTTGTAATCATCACCCTTCTAAAGATATCGTGGAAATAAACTCAAAAAAGTATTAAAAATTGTGTTTAAAATAGCATTTCCGGTCATTAATTAGGCATAGCCCTCATATAATAATGTCCCTACACAATGTAATCAATATTGGTCCCTCTTTAGGCATAGCCTATATAGCTTTATAATCTAAATTAGAGTATAATACAATGCGTTATCAGTATCGGTCCACGTTTTGGAGCGTTCAGATTTTAGGAAAAATCCCCATTAAAAATTGTTCAAATTTTTATTTGGTGTACATTATGGTTTACATAATCTGTTTGCAGAAATATTTGTATAGGTCCACGTTTTGGTATGTTCCCTATATTTTAATATCAAATATCTGTCAGTATACCTATGGTGGGGGTATCCAAAGTTCGGCCCGGCCGAACTTAACGCTTTTTCACTTGTTTTAAATAAAATCAGACCTCAATTAGCGATTTTAATAAAATCACGCATTGGTTAGCCTGTTGAAATATTTTTTAATAAAACCACGCCTGTGAAAAACATATTTTTTATAAGAACATGCATTTGTTATCGATTCACTCTTTTTAATATGTTTATTCCATGATTAATCTGTGTGTTTTAAAGGCTAACCAATGTGTTTTATCATTAAATACCTAATTTAGACATTCTCTTTATTTAAATAAGTTTAAGTGTGTCAAATTAAATTAGATCGTACTAACATTAAAAAAATCCCATCACGCAATGTCCTGTACCCTTTCTTCCTCAAAATAATTAACCAATTACTTTCAAATTTAGAAAAAAAATAACAAAAAACTAAAACAAAATAGGTCAAATATTTGTTCGATGGAATGGACATGAGTAGTTATTTGACTGTCAATGCCCTGGCTTGATAATATTTTATTGTCAAAAGGGAGGTTGGGCAATAGAGGGAGAGAGAGTGAGAAGTATAACCGCAAAAATAATTGCCAATGGCTGCCATTTAAATAAATGGCCTGAATGGTCATTTAACTTCAAATCGTTTTGTTTTTCTTCAGTTCAATATTAAATTGCAAATAAAGGGGTGTGATCCCATTCAATCAGGAAGAAAAAAGTAAGGATTTTGAATAATTTATTTGTTGAAAAGTGGAACACAATTGTGATTGATTCTCTTACAATTCCTGTTAATTGAGGGATAATTATTTGATACGAAAGGATTGAGTTAGAAAGGGTGGGACAAGGAAAATGGAAAAATATGTAAGGATTTTTTTAAAGAATATTATATTGACGAGCTGTTAAAAACTATGACTTTTAAAAAATATTTTTTTCAATGTCGATTTTATGCGAGTACGTTTCACGAACGTTTTTCCAAAGGACTATGAATGTATATTTGTTTAAATAAAATTTTGAAGGATTTCAAAGCATGGATTTTGTTCTAAGAATATTTTCCAAAGACTATCCCAGCTATAAGCAAGAGTAGAGTATATTTGAGACTGCGTTAAAAATCGCATCACATTGTAAAAATAGTTCAGATATTGTTAATGTTTACAATATCGTAGACACGAACCAGCAATGTTGAAAAAAGTTACCACCCTGTCATCGATAGCAATGTTATTGATATCACATTTTATGGTTTATGTCTTTACAAGCGATCACAGGGTGTTAACTCCATTTCTCTACTACTGATCCGTGTCTTTGCTATGACAAAATCGTGCACAGTATCGTCTAGACGTCTATACAAGACAGATAAAAACGTGGATTTTTATAGAATACTTTTCCCATGACTATCAAATCGTGGATTTGTTAAAGAATTTTTCAAGACAAGACGAAGATTTTTTAAAGAATATTTTTTCAGGGTCTAAACAAGGCGTAGATTTTTTAAAGAATATTTTTTCAAGGCCTAAACAAGGCGTAGATTTTTTAAAGAATATTTTTTCAAGGCCTAAACAAGGCGTAGATTTTTTAAAGAATATTTTTTCAAGGCCTAAACAAGGCGTAGATTTTTTAAAGAATATTTTTTCAAGGCCTAAACAAGGCACAGACTTTTTAAAGAATATTTTTTCAAGGCCTAAACAAGGCACATATTTTTTAAAGATTTTTTTTCAAGGCCTAAACAAAGCGTAGATGTTTAAAGAATATTTTTCTAAGGTCTTTCAAAGGCATAGATTTCGTAAAGGATATTTTTCTAAGGTCCTTTCAAAGGCATGGATTTCGTAAAGAATATTTTTCTAAGTTCTTTCAAAGGCATGGATTTCGTTAAGAATATTTTTCTAAGGTCCTTTCAAAGGCATGAATTTCGTAAAGAATATTTTTCTAAGGTCTTTCAAAGGCATGGGTTTCGTAAAGAATATTTTTCTAAGGTCTTTCAAAGGCATGGATTTCGTAAAGAATATTTTTCTAAGGTCCATGCTTTGTTTTTTTAAAAAAATTTAAAGACTACCTCAATAAGATGGAATATGGTAAATTTGGAGGTATGTTAAAACTCGATTGAAATACATCGTTAAAATAGTTCAGATTAATGGAGTAACAAGCCTGTCATCGTTAGCAATGTTATCGACACTAGCTGTATGGGAAGCGGCTGTACTAATGCTCACAGGGTGGTAGCTCTTCCTTCGTTGCCGGTTCGGATAGGCACTAAGAATAAACACATTAAAGGTGTTCTCTATCTTCAAAAGCCTTAACTGTTTTACGATGTAATTTGATCTGATTTTAAACATAGGTCCATATTTTTCCTACTGGAAATTAAAATATATTTCCAGATGTTCTTTTTTATAAAAATTTTCTATTAGGAATAGATATTATCATGTATTTTTAATAAAAATTGTTTCAATGGCTCTAACAATAGTTATTTTTTTAATGACTTTAACCAGGAGGGTTATTAATGAATATTGTTCAAATGACTGTCAAAGTTTGAATTTTTAAACTACATTCTTCCAAGAACTGTCGATGTGTGATCTTTTTAACTTATCGGCATAAACCTATATGAGAAGTGGCTTTATTAGAGATTCTAAAATGGTATCGTAGTTTCTCCGATGCTGGATGCTGTCTGCGCTACGTCAAAATGTGCAGCGCATTTAACAGCAAATATCTGAACTGTTTCAATGACATGATCAGATTTTAAACGTTGTCTCATATTTATCCTACTAGTGTGGATTTTAAAGACAATATTTTTCAAATCTATAAGGGTGGATTTTCAATATTTTGGAGATATAATTAATTTGATTTAAACACCTGTAAATATATCTACCCTAATACATATAAATACAAGAAAAATAACTTATTTCCAATCATCCAATCAATACCTCTCAATTCATCGTAAATTAACCAAATTTAATTCGGAAAAAATACGCCTTTATTGCTAAACCTAAATTCCTATTTTATTGAGACAATTTTGGCTAATCTAGGAAAAAACGATATTTAATTGGTCTGCACGAAGTTAAGTTAATAAATGTGTATTTCTTCTACCTTAAATGACTTTCAAGAATTGACTCATACGCAAAAAGCACTTCAGAGGAAATTTTACTACCACCCATACTGTGCATATCCTTTGCTTTTCATTTGTTTTATTTCCTTTTTTCGTTTGACAGCAACTGCGTAAAATTCAAGCTGAAAAGAAAACTATTTAACTATTCGAAAAAATCTGAGTATGTTGATAAAATATTTGTTAAAGATAAACAAAGTATAGGGAATGGAGGGTCGAAGTCGCCAATAAAATAGGAATGAAATAAGTTGAGAAAACGTGGAGTAATGGCAAAATTTTGTAGGGCAGACCAATACACTACTGCTACAGTTTGTTCATATGACAAAGAAGAAATAGTCCTTAGAAACAAGAATATCTTTCCTAAGACTGTAGGGCTGAAAATTTCATACGAAGACGATATGCTACTACTCCAGGTTATGGAGGGTGTTGAAAATCTGCAGGACATTCAAGAAATTGGCTCAAATACCAGAATTATTTTGCAAATATAATTAAGATGTTGTTCTGAGTGGCGATACAGTTTGATTTTTGGAACCTATGTAAGGGTCTGGAATTTATTCTGAATATTTTTTTTAATTTCCCTCAAAAATCTCAAATTATAACCCCTTTACACCATATTAAACAATTAATAATTTTTCCAAATACCAACGAACTTCAAATATTACCTATTTTCCCTATTGACCGTACACTCAGCAATATATTATACCTCTTTTCTAAGTTTCCTACCAAACTGTTATACAAAAACGGAAAGTAAATCTGGAATGGTATTTCATCGAAAATAAACAGGCAAACAAACACAATGATAGTGTTTTTCTTTGTTTTTGTTATCCCCTCCCTCACCCAAGAAGTTGTTGTATGAACCCACATTCTCATACACAATTTTTTTCGAATCACTTTACCTCCCGCCAATCGCATGTCAGGCCGTACACAAGTGGTTGAAAATGCCAGTGACCACTAAACGTGTGTCCTGCTTTTTTATTGTGTGTGTTTCTATTTGCCGGTCTGTTTAATCGGAAAAAGGACTCATTGTATGCAAATGTAATGTGAGTGAGATGTGGTGGGGTATAGTAACAACATGAAAGAATGGGAGGTCAGATATATGGGTGATTGCAGGAACATTTGAACTATAGTGGAGATTTTTCCGAAGACCATATAGAGAGCGTGAATTTTTCATGAGCCAACACAGCAATAAGCGTGGATTTTTTAAATCCAATTTTTTCCGAGGGCCGACTGAGCTATAAGTGTAGATTTTTTAAATAAGACTTTTCGAGGACAAACAGAGGTATAACCTTGGATTTTTATATACAAATTTTTTGAGGACCAACAGAGCTATAAGCGTGGATTTTTAAAAAAGACCAACTGAGCCAGTTTCTATTTACAGTAGACCACGGATATAAGAACATCGTATATAAGAAAATCACGGATATAAGAAAACGTTTCACCCATATAAGAAAACAGTTTACTATATAAAATACATTCATATAAAAAACCCCCGCTTATAAGAACCAATTTCTCGATTTTTTTGAATGTTCTTATATCCGTTGTCTACTGTAATAAGAAGGCCAGCAAAGCTATTATCATGGATTTTATTCCCGGATGAACTAAGTTAAAATCATAAAATCAGGGACATGTTTTTTCAAAGGCCAAGCTGAAGCTAGGGCGTGGGTTAAAATAACGTTCTAATGTTAAGGCCAAAAAGCGTGGGTTTTAAAGGCATTTTTCTAAGACCATGCTAAGGTCAAAAGGCATATATTTTTAAGCAATTTTTCTATGACCATGCTAAGGCCAAAAGGCGTAGACTTTTAAAGCATTTTTCTAAAACCATGCTAAGCCCAAAAGGCTTAGATTTTTAAGGCATTTTCATGGTCTTAGGTGTAAGATTTTTTAATGCATTTGCAAAAAATAGCCTTGTTAGAGTCCTCAAAAAAAATAGAGTCCTTGAAAAAATATTCTTTAATAAATCCCCGTCTTGTTAGAGTCCTTGAAAAAATATTCTTCAAAAAATCCACGCCTTATTAGAGTCCTTGAAAAAATATTCTTCAAAAAATCCACGCCTTATTAGAGTCCTTAAAAAAATATTCTTTGATAAATCCCCGTCTTGTTAGAGTCCTTGAAAAAATATTCTTCAAAAAATCCACGCCTTATTAGAGTCCTTGAAAAAATATTCTTCAAAAAATCCACGCCTTATTAGAGTCCTTGAAAAAATATTCTTTAATAAATCCACGCCTTGTTAGAGTCCTTGAAAAAATATTCTTTAATAAATCCACGCCTTGTTAGAGTCCTTGAAAAAATATTCTTTAATAAATCCACGCCTTGTTAGAGTCCTTGAAAAAATATTCTTTAATAAATCCACGCCTTGTTAGAGTCATTGAAAAAATATTCTTTAATAAATCCACGCCTTGTTAGAGTCCTTGAAAAAATATTCTTTAATAAATCCACGCCTTGTTAGAGTCCTTGAAAAAATATTCTTTAATAAATCCACGCCTTGTTAGAGTCCTTGAAAAAAATATTCTTTAATAAATCCACGCCTTGTTAGAGTCCTTGAAAAAATATTCTTTAATAAATCCACGCCTTGTTAGAGTCCTTGAAAAAATATTCTTTAATAAATCCACGCCTTGTTAGAGTCCTTGAAAAAATATTCTTTAATAAATCCACGCCTTGTTAGAGTCCTTGAAAAAATATTCTTTAATAAATCCACGCCTTGTTAGAGTCCTTAAAAAATTTTCTTTAATAAATCCACGCCTTGTTAGAGTCCTTGAAAAAATATTCTTTAATAAATCCACGCCTTGTTAGAGTCCTTGAAAAAATATTCTTTAATAAATCCACGCCTTGTTAGAGTCCTTGAAAAAATATTCTTTAATAAATCCACGCCTTGTTAGAGTCCTTGAAAAAATATTCTTTAATAAATCCACGCCTTGTTAGAGTCCTTGAAAAAATATTCTTTAATAAATCCACGCCTTGTTAGAGTCCTTGAAAAAATATTCTTTAATAAATCCACGCCTTGTTAGAGTCCTTGAAAAAATATTCTTTAATAAATCCACGCCTTGTTAGAGTCCTTGAAAAAATATTCTTTAATAAATCCACGCCTTGTTAGAGTCCTTGAAAAAATATTCTTTAATAAATCCACGCCTTGTTAGAGTCCTTGAAAAAATATTCTTTAAAAAATCCACGCCTTGTTAGAGTCCTTGAAAAAATATTCTTTAATAAATCCACGCCTTGTTAGAGTCCTTGAAAAAATATTCTTTAATAAATCCACGCCTTGTTAGAGTCCTTGAAAAAATATTCTTTAATAAATCCACGCCTTGTTAGAGTCCTTGAAAAAATATTCTTTAATAAATCCACGCCTTGTTAGAGTCCTTGAAAAAATATTCTTTAATAAATCCACGCCTTGTTAGAGTCCTTGAAAAAATATTCTTTAATAAATCCACGCCTTGTTAGAGTCCTTGAAAAAATATTCTTTAATAAATCCACGCCTTGTTAGAGTCCTTGAAAAAATATTCTTTAATAAATCCACGCCTTGTTAGAGTCCTTGAAAAAATATTCTTTAATAAATCCACGCCTTGTTAGAGTC